>NW_009715345.1:6848-11011 GCF_000703405.1 Apaloderma vittatum | reverse complement strand
AGGAACAGGAAAAGAGAGAAGCCAAGCCCATGGAGAGGAATAGACAAAAAAAACCAAATGTCTTACTGCAACAAGATGGGAACTGAAACACCCAACTCTCTATCTTATTTCATGTAGCTCTTATAATGCCCGAGGCTTAGATATGTGTTGAGCAGTGTGGTGATGAAAATGGGTGCAAACCCAATGTTACAGTGACAAGTTGATGCTGTGTCCAGCTCTGCCCAGAGACAGTTATGGCTCATTGTCAGAAGCCCAGAGAAAAAAATTTTCACACCTAGACCTTTGTCTTATCTCTCCAGCCTGAGCTGCTCATTGTTGTCCTCAAGGATGACAGCAGCTTTTGGCCAGACTCCATAAAACTGAAGTGCTCCATTCTTCCCTTGCCACTGAGCTCTGTTGTACTCATTTTGCTGTTGACAGCACTGATTCTGCTGCATGTTTAGAAGCAGGGCTTTGCCCATTTGCAGCAGTGAGGTAAATCACCCCAAAAGAGCATTTTCCGTCTGACTGACACTATTAGAAGACTAATGAACAACATGCCCACTGCCTATTTCACATTGCCCTGTCAGATGGTGCAGTGCCCATGTGAGCTACAACGATGGCTGAACATGCCTGTTCACTTCAATAACATATCAGATAAAACCAGGAGATAATTTCAATGATGTTACTCCCTTAAACATGAAGCACTCTGCTGTGAGGTGGATCAGAAAACTCATCTTTTTTACCAGGTTACTTGCAAGGCAGGTCAGCTCAGTACATTGGTCTGGCTCACAGCATGGCTCTGCAAACCGTTATTGTAGGCAAGCTGAGGACAAGCAGCTCCCTTTGCTGGCATTACCTTTCAGCCCCTCACGCTGGAAGCTGCAGTGAACTTCTGAACCTGCCCCCTGTTCCCTGAAAATACCAACCCTGACAGTTTGCAAGCAAAAAAAACTGGGAAGAAGTCACAGTACAGCAGTGGGAAAGTACTAAA
Source organism: Apaloderma vittatum (assembly GCF_000703405.1). Lineage (NCBI taxonomy): Eukaryota > Metazoa > Chordata > Aves > Trogoniformes > Trogonidae > Apaloderma > Apaloderma vittatum. The sequence goes on along the minus strand of NW_009715345.1, from coordinate 10,038 downwards.
GATCGTTAGCAGGAGGAGATAATGTATATTTAATGGTCTCTACTATTTGCATATATATTAGCTCAGATGCTTCAGCCATATCCACGCACTGTGCTAGAGAAATATGAAAAGAAAAAAAAAGTCCTTCCTCATATATGAGTATGCCAGGCATGGAGCTTTTGCAAAAAGTAGCACCTATTGCTTAGTTATTCAAAGCCACACTCAGTGGCTGATTTCCAGTCTGCAGGAGATGTGGGAGAAAAGCCTTGAACACAGCATGTGCTCTGGGTGGAACAAAATACTCTGAGACAGCCTGCCATCACCAGTGACTGTCACAAAATGTCCCATTTGTTATAGATTTTATAGTTTTTTTCAAGCCGTGTCTTCATTAAACTCAGCTACACAGATTGTAGGGTTCCAGTATGAGGCATTTAATAGGGTCTCCTTCCCTGCAGTGCATATGCTCTGTGTCTCAGCACATATAAAAACTGTTGAACTCGGAGAATAAAAAGCAACAACATTTTCCCATCTCCATCAGTGTGTTTAGAAGATGGTAGACAAGATACCAAATGAAACTCAGTCTCAAGAGGCAAAACTTTCTTCCTCATATTTAAAGTAAACAGTCATTAATTGAGTTTTTTTTAATTCTGTTTTCTAAATCAGCCACCTGAAAACTGCCACTCACACACGTGGCAGTTTTACATCAACAGCTACTCCCAATTTGTGCCACTGGGTTCCTTAGAAGGAAGTCCTGGCTCCTTCACCAGCAGCATCATCGTTATGTGACATGCATTCAGGAGCCCAGTGTCTGGAACTTCTGGACTGATGGAGCAGATCATCCTGTGTTCCATTATGCAGCACATGCAGGACAACCAGGTGATCAGACCCAGCCAGCGTGGGTTTATGAAGGGCAGGTCCTGTTTAACAAACCTGATCTCCTTCTATGACAGCATGACCCGCTGGTTGGAGGAAGGAAAGGCTGTGGATGTTACCTACCTTGACTTTAGTAACACATTCAACACTGTTGCCCACAGCATTCTCCTAAAGAAATTGACTGTTCTTGGCTTGGATGAGCACACGTTTTGCTGCGTGAAAAACTGGTTGGATGGCCGAGTCCAAAGAGTTGTGGTCAATAGAGTTAAATCCAGCTGGCGGCTGGTCACAAGTGGTGTCTCCCTGGGCTCAGTACCGGGGCCACTCCTGTTTAACATTTTTATCAATGATTTGGACAGGAGGATAGAACGCACCCTTACTAAGTTTGCAAATGACAGCAAGCTGGGTAGAAGTGTCAATCTGCTTGAGTGTAGGGAGACTCTGCAGAGGGATCTAGATAGGCTGGATCGCTGGGCCAAGGCCAGTTCCATGAGTTCAAATAAGGCCAAATACCAGGTCCTGCACTTCGGCCACAACAACCACTAGCAGAGCTACAGTGCATAGACAGAAGCACAGACAGAAGCACAAAAGACAGTTCAAATCTCAGCTATCCTGAAAGTATCTTAAAAAGCTAAATTTATTACAACTTGCTTGTCTGAGTGACCAGATCTCCCTGAGCATCTCAGCTTTCCAGCTACCTGCAGCTGGGGCTGCCCAGATGAGCAGTAACTTTCAGGACAAGCAGCTCTAGAGTTGTCCTCCACTGAATTTCTGTAGTTTGACTGAGCTCAGAAACCAGGGCACTGTATACCTGTTCTGCATATAATAAACTACAGTGAATTACATTCTACCTTGTTGTAAGAAAGTCCTGATTCTCTGAAATAAAAGAATCCCACCTTACGAAGTAGGAGTAGAGAGTTAAGCCATTCCTGCCAGATATTTGTCCAACTCTAGTTGAACAAGCTATCTCAGCTTCTGCAGCTAGAAAGCTAATTTTTCAAGCTCGTTATTCTATGTCATGCCTACACAAAACGCAGGAATACTTTCTCCCTCTTTGCAATTACTCTTTAGACAAATAAAAACTGTAACTGCGTGTCCTTGTGAGGGAAAACATTAAACAATACCTGGTTCTACACTTCACAAATTAATTTTCCATCCATGGTGCAATACTCATTCTCAGACCTCATAATGTGTTCTTTTATAAAGGCAGTTTCAGTTTCTCTATCTTATTAGGTACCGGTAAAAATTTCTACACAGTATTTAATGATGTGTTGTTCCTTGGAGGAGCATGTTGTGTCTTTCTATATTATGTTGCTCTCTGACATTGATTGGTGATACAACATTGTGCCTTACAGCTTTCTGCTTTTTTTTATATATCCTTTGTAGACCTAGGCTGTTAGGAATGGTAATGGGTTTCCAGCCCTGGTATTATGTCATCTACCTGGACTTGTGTAAGGCCTTCAACACTGTCGTGCATGATATCCTCGTCTCCAAGTTGGAAAGACATGGATTTGATGGATGGACCACTCGGTGGATAAGGAACTGGCTGGAAGATTGCAATCAAAGAGGTGTGGTCAATGGCTCAATGTCCAAGTGGAGACCAGTGACAAGTGGTGTCCCTCGGGGATCAGTACTTGGGACCAGTACTATTTAACACCTTTGTCAGCAACATGGGAAGTGCTATCAAGTGCTCCTTCAGCAAGTTTGCTGACAGCACAAGGTTGTGTGGTGCAGTCGACACGCTGGAGGCAAGAGATGCCATCCAGAGGGACCTGGACAGATATGAGAGGTGGGCCCAGGCCAGCCTCACGAAGTTTAACAAGGCCAAGTGTAAGGTCCTACATCTGGGTTGAGGCAATCCCAAGCACAGATACAGGCTGGCAATGAGTGGATTGAGAGCAGTCCTGGGGAGAAGGATTTGGGCATGTTGGTGGATGATCAGATCAACGTGAGCCAACAGTGTGCGGTTGTGGCCCAGAAAGCCAACCGTACTCTTGGATGCATCAAGAGATGTGTAACCAGCAGGTCGAGGGAGGTGTTTCCGCCCCTCTACTCTGCCCTTGTGAGACCCCACCTGGAATGCTGCATCCAGCTCTGGAACCCTAAACACAAGAAAGACATGGAGCTGTTGGAGCAAGTCCAGAGGAGGGCTACCAAGACGGTCAGAGGGCTGGGGCACCTCTCCTATGAGGACAGGCGGAGAGAGTTAGGCTTGTTCAGCCTGGAAAAGAGAAGGCTCCAAGGAGACCTTATAGTGGCCTTGCTGTACCTGAGGGGAGCCTACAAGAAGGCTAAGGAGGGACTTTTTACAAGGGCTTGTAGTGATAGGACGAGGGGG
>NW_009715345.1:0-6741 GCF_000703405.1 Apaloderma vittatum | reverse complement strand
ATTCTCCATCCCTGGAAGTGTTCAAGGCCAGGCTGGATGGAGCTCTGAGCAACTTGGTCTAGTGGGAGATGTCCCTGCCATGGCAGGGAGGTTGGAACTAGATGATCTTTGAGGTCCCTTCCAACCCAAATCATTCGATCATTTCATCATTCTATTTCCATTAGAGCCACCTAAAGTCAGCCAGTCTCAAGCCATGGGAGACAAAAAATCATAATAGGAAAGATCAACAAAACGCACTTGAAGAAAACAGACAGCAAGTGTCATGGGTTTGTGTCTGTCTGGGTTTTTTTGGTAGTGGTGGAAGGGCTGTAGGGGATGGCTCCTTGTGAAAGTTGGACCCACCTCTGGCCAAGGCCAGGCCAATTAGCACCTCTGTGATCAATGTATTTAAGAGGGGGGGTGTGTTGGGGCACCTTCTTTTTGCCTCTTTGTCTGTGTCCTATCTTTTGTGTTGGGGAGTTGTTCTGTTTTGAGGAAGGGGAGCTGAGAGGAAGGCAAAGCAAGCAGTCAGTAAGGAAAAAGGTGGAAGGAAGATGGGTGCCAGAGCAGAGATTTTCCCTGATTCTCATGCTGAGATGGTGGCAGGATGATTGCATGTGAACTGAGGAGATTGATGGCAGCAAAACGTCTGAGATGTGTCAGATGCGGAGGACCCCATGCCAGAGGAGTGAGAGAGACTGTGCAGGAGCAGTGGATGCACCTGAAATGACCTGCAACTCCAAGGTTGGTCCCGTGCAGTGGAAAGGACTCATGTGGAGGGAGAGGGTTGCCTCCTGTGAGATGGACACCACATGGCATCAGAGGAATACTGTGAGGAGTCCTCTTCCTGAGGAGAACGGATTGCCATGGACAATGAGCAACGGCCAGATAGATCGCACCTCCCACCTTCTGCCCTCCCTATGCCAAAGCAGTGGGAGGAGGTAGCCAGGAAGATAAGAGGGTTGAGGTGGTGGGAAGTATGTATTTATTTTCTCTTGCTATCCTACTCTGATCTAGTAAACCTGTGGTGGTAAATTAAATTTATGTTTTCTCTCCAAGTCTGCTCTGTTTTTTTGACCATGACTATAAGTGATGAACAAACCCTCCCTGTCCTAATCTCAATCCTCGAGCCTTTTTGTTGAATTTTCTCCCTATTTCCCATGGGGGGAGGAGTTAATGAGTGGCCGTGTGGTTCTCTGTTGCAGGCATGGACAGTCTGCTCAAACCACGACAGTAAGCTAGTTCCTACCCCAGGAATATAACCTGCACTTTAGATGACCAAATATTTAATTATATGAAATATAAAGCATGAAATGTAAAGCAATTAGGACAGACACAGAGGTAGTGACTTCAGACCATATCAGACCTGGAGAAGGCAGGTAACTCTCCGTACACCTAGCAGTTGTGCAACCATCCCCTCAGGCTTTTTCCACCTCCTTTAAAGGACAAACTCTACAAGCGAAATAGAAGCCCAATCACTGCTGCTGTTCAGACACATTTTTCATCTGAAGTCTCCATCAAGGTGACCAATTAATGCTAATCCAGAGGGCACTCTGTGTGATCAACCATTAGTGATGCAATCAACCCATTCATGGCCATCTACTGCTAACACATTTCAGTCATTATGAAGACGGATCATTCTGAGCTGCTAGTTAAAAGTAAAAAGCTCCTTATCCCACTCCAATAATCATCTAAACTCTGTTAGATGTAATTACTGCCAGGCGATAAGGGAGACTAAGGAGAGGGGCAAACTGAAATATGTCCCCGAGTGCCTTAACTGTTTTGGATCTTAATTCTTTAAAACCCCTTATCACTCTAAAAATATTAGCTTTGCCACCATAGGTGGGACTCATTTGGCAAAGCACAGACATCCGTAGAGGTCTCCATTTGAGCTGGCCATCCTGCACTCCTTTTACAGCCGATGGAGCTCAAGTCAGTGGAAGCACTGTCTCCTAAAGCAGATGTTTAAACCTGATCAGAAGAGTCATGACTTGGTTTCGGTCTTTAGATTATGAAGGGAGCCTAGGGTGACTAGATTAGATGGAAATGTCTTAGCTTGGTGAAAATGAATACTGCCCTGTGAGTCTCCTGACCAACTTTTCACCTCTGATAAAATCTATTGTGTTGCAACTCTCACACATTTTCTGCACTTAGACAAGAGGATTTGAATGTGCATCTGGTTGCATGTGAGGGCAGGAGGAAAGACAATTGCACACAGGGCTGGATATAGCAGACACCGGTATCCCAGAAGGACGTGCATTTCTTTGCTCTATTTACTAGAAAAGCAGTAATGCTGGCAGGCTCCTTCTGCCGCTAGATTTCCTAGCAGCTGCCCAACAACTACGTTAGTGGTTGGTTAGGGCACTGTAGATGTTTAATATTTTATTCCTCCCTTGAAGCATCTGGTGTAAGTCACTTCTGAAAACAGAACACTGGACCAGATGGAGCATTAGTCTATGACATTCTGATCTAGTAATTCCTACGTAATTTTTACAACAATTTAGATGGGTATTGGCCATAGACCCCAATCTGAGTCAATTTTGTTATAAGAAAAGGATGCCTTTCCCCGCTCTTCTCTTTCTATTGAGAAGTACACTTTTTTCTTTCTTTTTTTTTTTTTTTTTAATGGAGATTTTCACAGCACAGTACCTGGAGAGAAGAAAGAGGCACTGCAGATTTCAGAAGTCAAGAGCTAGCTCCCACTGCTACTTCAGACACACACTGAAAATGGGAGCATTTTTCACAGTTGTTACCTGCAGGTTTGGCAGATGTCTTTTAAACTTTTATGAGCTTAAGTACTGCATGATACGTACTAGTAAACGCAGTGTTTAGTAGTATTATAGTCAGCATTGTGCAGATTTCTGCAGGTTCCCTTATGAACCCCAATTGTGTTGGCTGGTACTTACGAGGGATACAGGGGGAAAAAAAGGACTGTATTACAACATGCAATAAGGCTACATTTTTAGAAAATATCAGTAATCCTGAGCATATCAGTCCAAAAGGTCCAGTTCAAGCAATCATAATGAAAACTGATTTTTCACCACATTTCTGAATATCAGACTTCCTTCCATGTTACAGTTAAGAAGGAACACATCTCGAACTATCAGGCAACATTGAAATGCCACTTGGCAATACTAAAGTCTGCTCTAAACCACGGAAACATAGAAAGTTAGGCTGTGCCCCCACTTAAGAACAGTTTGATTGATCAAGGTCAGCTATGTATAATACTGACAATTTTATAGCCATGTAATTTTCTCTACTTAAACCTCCAGCTTCTATCTAGGTACTTCATTATGTTGCTTTTGCTTATACATCCCTATGATGCCAAGCTTTGAGAAATTACATGGGTCATATAATCTTGTCATTGTTCTGCTCTTACATTAACATATTCATTCCAAATAATATAGAACAGAAATATGAACAAAAATTGCCACGACCGAATAGTGTAGTTAGATGTGAATCCTTGCAGGCTAATCTCTAAAAAGAGATTAGCAGTGTACAAATTACTAGTTCTTCTAAATATCTGGATCTCTCTAAATAAACTAAACATATATAACGGAATCATTAGCTTTGGACAAATGGCCTCAGTTTTTGTTAGAACCGCCCGGTACAAGCTAAGAAATTGAATGAGGTTTTTGGTTGTTTGGGGTCTTTTTGTTTCTTATTTTCTTTTTTTAATAACACAGTGAAGTAGATAATTTTCCCTTCTAAGATTTGAATAAGGACTGAAAATGCCCAGTATAAGTAGAGGTGTTGTTTTCCAGCTGAGTCTATGAAGGATTCCTTGTTGCTGTATGGCCTTTTAAAGTATATACTATGACCGCACTCTGAGGTTGATCAGAAAATTCACATGTCATTTTTGGGCCAGTTTTTGCTACCTAAAGTTACACTGATGAAGTCTCAAAGTAGTAACTTTGCCAATGAGTTTCAGAGGGCTGCACCAGCAGTGACATATCCGTCATTGATTAAAAAGAACTGCATTGCTCCCGGTAGCATCAGACGTGGAGCTCTCCTTTCCACATGATGCTGCAGAGGTCCAGTAGAGAACTCTGGAGCAACCAGAGGCAAATGCTACCCTGGTACTTCACAGCTGGAGCCCAGAGAAGCCAAGCTTTAGGGGCAAGAGGGTCCTGCCGTTTCTGTACACCTTATGAAAGAGGGAATCATTGCTCAGAGAGCTCAGACTGAGCATATGATCTTGCTGAAATGCCTCTTTTTCATCTCACCCCTCACATCTGTGTGGCCTTTCTTCCAAAACAAGCATTTGCCAAAATTGTTTTTCTGCTTCACAATAGAAGCTAAACTGGGTTGGACTAAACCCAGTCCTGTAAGACTGCATCTGTACGGGCAGTCCTGAGCGGGGTAATGGCATCCAAGAGGCTGTTTACCTCAGAAATATCATTTGGAGAATTTTTTGTGTGTAACCTGAATAGCCAAGTGTCTGATTTGCACAGAAATTAATATTTTGACTATGCTTTTTCACATAAAGAATTAAAGTAGCTTGAGAAAAAGGCTTGAATGAATACAGTTTCATACAGTATGTTCACAGACTCTGTAGCAAGCCCCCAAATCAGCTGTTCCAGCAATGGAAGCACCGGGGATGAGGAAGAGGCAGAGGATGCACACATATACATGCCAAACACACACACACACAGACACAGACACAGCCTATTTGGCAAAGAAACCCATTCATATTGAGGGGTATAGGAAATTCAGTTCTAGGGCTTTCTACCAAATACAACATAAAGTTTCTGGTTGCCTCATCATGCCACCTCATACCTCCTTAAAACCACCTTTGCAGTATCAGCAAATTGTCAATGCATTAGGGAAGGCCAACTGGAGCAGCAGCTAACTCGTCAGGAATGCTGCTCCTGGGGCAATAACTAATGTCCAGGTTGGGATGTGCTGGGTACCTTCTGGAGGCACAGGATTGTATATTATATAGCTGCCTCTTACCTGAGCCTTCCCACAGAGAGGGGAGGGAGAGGAGGCTGGGGGAGGAATTTATCAGAAGGCATAGGAAGGCAAGCCTGGAGCTGAAAGATATGGGATAAGAAAGATCCTCTTAGAGCACATCTGAGGAGATTGAAAGCCAGGGAAGAAAGAAATAGAGAATCTCAAGGAAACAGTGATAAAGCAGCCTGGTGAGAAGGATATGAATAAGCAAAGGTTACGGGAGGGGGAGGCTGCTGAAAGGCGAAGAGAGGTGCCAAGAGGAAAGATATTCAGTCCTGACAAAGTGAGGACAGACAGAAGAAATGTTGTTATCTGGGGCAGAGTAGCTCCCAAAATAGAACATAATCTTCTCCCCTATTTAGAGTAGGAAATGGTGATTCCTATCTATAGACACGTTTTAACAACTTCCACATTCTTTCCCTTTTTTTCCTCATGCTGCCTCCATCAAAACCTTCAACTGTGGAAGTCACACTAAGAAAGTTCAAGACTATGCTAATATTCACACAGAAAAAATCATCATTTGTGTGTAGGGTAAAGCACATGTGTAACACTGCCTCCCCCTCAAAACTGACGCCAAAATTTCAGTGGGTGAGAGCTCTCTCCTCTGAGCTGAAGTGCCTGTGAAGGTCATCAAAGTTCAAGGAGCAATCTATTAGTTAGAAAGGCCTGTTTTGGAAAAGTTCTGGCTGTTTTGCCAAGACAGACGATTTTTCTGAACTGATTTCTGAAAGGAATAAGCCTTTCAGAAAAATCATTAATTCCATCCTGAAAACAGTGAACAATAAGGGGAACAAAGAAAAGGTAACGTCCTGCTGAGTTCTCTGAAAGGGTATAGATTTCTTTTTTTCCTAAAAGATAATATCAGAAGGATTACTGGGCAATTTTTACCACTTCTGTTGATTGTTACAAGTGTCAAAAGATGCATGCAATCTATTCAGTATGTAAGTGGGATGATGAAAAGAAGCTTCCTTGTTGGATCGCTGGGACAGTTTGTTTCTTTGAAGTTGCCACTCTTCTGTTTTCTCTGGAATTCAGTGAGCTAGTACGAGATTTTGGGGGCCTCTTGTGTGTCTATCAGAGATGAAGTTATATCACCAATCCAGGCCACTTTCAGTGAGAAAGAGGATTTTAAGAGAGATCAGTTTTCTCCATAGAAACTATAGTCAGCCATCAAAGTGGAAGTGTTTCCCATCCACCGAGAGAGAAATAAAAGATTTGTCACTACAACAGGCTGAGGAACAAAATAACCAGTCTTGAAAACATGGACAGTCAGGAGGAAAATCAGGCCAAAACCCCCGTATTTCTTTAGAAGCACTGTTCTAATATAACACTTCCAGTAAAAATAAAAGAAGGGAAAATATGAGAGGGCAGCAAAGCTTGATAAGCTGGTATGAATGGCCCTGCCTCTTGTAACGAGCAGAGAGGGACCTATCTAGACCAGAAGACTTATTAAGTCTTTGAGTATAAGCAGTATCTCCTTGTGAGAGGTTCAATTAAATAATCTGACTGAGTTTTTGAAAGTTTGGCCAAGGTAGCTTATCTAAGGGAGCCTGCCTCTGAAATGAGCCTCCAGGCCCCAGTGGAATGTGCTTGGCTAAAAGGTAGCAAATTCCATCAGAATCATAGTATTATCATTAATGATACTTTCTGAATTCTGGAGGATAGAGGATAGCCCTTGGCTCAGGAGGACCAGTGGTGAGATTAGCTAAAAAATTACTGGTTCTGTCAGAAAAGTCAAGCTTCTAAAAATAATGCTTGACATTTTATTCATACGCGTTTGTATTGGGTTGGCTCAGCCGGATTTTG
>NW_009715344.1:20489-34533 GCF_000703405.1 Apaloderma vittatum | reverse complement strand
GAGTGTCACGAGGATGGAGCAAGGCTGTTCTTGGTGACAACCAATGGTTGGACGAGGGGTAATGGGTTTAAACTGGAACACAAGAGGTTCCACCTAAATTTGAGAAGAAACTTCTTCTCAGTAAGGGTAAAAGAACACTGGCACAGGCTGCCCAGGGAGGTGGTGGAGTCTCCTTCTCTGGAGACGTTCAAAACCCGCCTGGACGCCTTCCTGTGTAACATCATCTAGGTGCTCCTGCTCCGGAGGGGGGATTGGACTGGATGATCTTTCGAGGTCCCTTCCAGTCCCTAACATTCTGTGATTCTGTGATTCTGTGAAGTTCTTCACAATGAGGGTGGTGAAACTCTGGCACAGGTTGCCCAGAGAGGGGGTGGAGGCTTCATCCCTGGAGACATTCAAGGTCAGGCTTGGTGGGTCTCTGAGCAACCTGATCAAGTTAAAGATGTCCCTGCTCACTGCTGGGGGTTGGGCTAGATGACCTTTAAAGGTCCCTTCCAACCCAACACATTCTATGATCTAGTTTGAAAAACAGAGCTCTTCTGGCATAAGGGGCGTGTAATTGGTAGGTCAGCGAAACTCAGCAGGGCTCATCTATGTCTGAAACAGGCTTTCCCCTTGCCAGCACTGTTGACTACAGTGTTTCAGCTTCCCCTGGAGGGGTAGGTACAGGCCGATATGGCCAGTTAAAGCACAGTAGCAAAGCCTAGCTTGAGGAAGTTTGTGGGTATCTTTGGACAGCTTGCTTCTCCTAGGGGTGGAAACCAGAGGACCAGGTGGAGGCACGTAACTTTTGGTTATGTTCACCCTTCAAAAGCCACCTTACCCTCGTCCCAGTTTTTTTTTTTTTTAATTCAAATCTACTTTCACACTGAACAATTTGCAAAGGTCCTTACGGTGCAACCTCCGTCCTTCCGATGAGGAGTGCCATCTCCACCTCCCTTCCTCTGCAACTACATCTCCTCCTGCAAGTAGCCACCAGACAAAGCAGGAGGTTGCACAGGATGGACTGGCACATACATGCTCCCTCCAGAGGGAAGTGGAAAGTCATATTTGCCTACACAGTGTGCTTGCTCCTCCAGCAACAGCAGTGGAGAAAGCTGCATACCAGGTACACACACGGAGAGAAAGCCCCCTTGGTTATCCCTAGCACAGGCAGCAGGGAAACTCAGCTGTGTTGTCCCACTAAAGTGCTTCAGTGGTGAACAGCGAGGAAAAGCTGGAGAGGTGCATGGGCTCCAGGTGTGTTTGGTCTTGAAGCTCTTCATCAAGCCTGGTAAACGGGCCAACTTCCTATCTGCTGGTGATGCTGGGAACCCCAGCTTGTGGTATATCAGTAGGCTTGTGAATATCCCTGTTTACTGGGAGGTTTGGGAAAGCTTCGTATTAGCACATTGATGGATAAAACCCTGCAATAAAGGGATTGTCTTTCAAGACTTGGAGGAAAATCAGGCTCATTACTTCTGATTCCTGAACTTATGAACTGCTGTACGCCTTGGTTCCATCTGGCCATTCTGCTTCTGCAGAACAATGTCACCCTTGGTCATTTTTTTATATTCCTCTGAAAGAAAGGCTATGATGAAGTTCTCATTACTTCTGGAGCCTGGCCAGGTGGTGATGATCGGATGTCATGTAGGTATTCCGTAATTATCTGACCAGGCTATGGGGTAAAACAGGGAAGTCAAGCTCACTGTTTTCCCTCCTGAGTACTGGTCCTTCTCACTTGCTGTAGTGGACCATATCAGTGCTTCCTGCAGCCCCCCTGGTCTGTGCCCCGCTCTCTTGCAGGGGTCTGGAGGCAGAGCATCCCTCTTTCCCATTGCTCAGTGCTGTGCCCATCAGTATGTCAGCAGCATCTGTCCTCCCAGGGAGGACTGACCTCTCTGGGGTGGACATTTGTCTTGTTCTTTTCCTTCTGCCCAGAATCCTCCCCACTGCTCAACAGTGTGGTGGGGTAAGGAGAGCCAGGAGGCTGGGGTAAACCTCAGGCACTAGATGAACCATGATTATCATGATGCTGCCCAAAGAAATTTATTGTACCACAAAACCCAGGAAGATTGGAGAACACACCTCAGCCCAGGTCTGACCCCACAAAGATCTCTGCACCTGAAGAACATCATCAGCCTGGTGACTAGGGGGTAGGATTTTATTTCTGCACCCTTCTGAGTTTGTTCCCATCAATCCTGGAAATGCGGAAGATGTGTTTAGAAGGTGTATTTCTTAGGTGGTAAGGACGGTTCACGTTGTAAGCAGCTTGCCCTTTTTGTCTCCTGGAGATCAGTGCCACCTCTTTGCTGCTGCTTGAAGGCTGGCAGGAGCCTGCAACAGCAGGAGGGTGGCCTGCTTAGGGGTGAGGTGTTACAGGGCTCTGTCAAGGCTCGGGAGAATGCAGGTCAGTGAAGCAGCTCGCTAAGACGTGTGGGTGGAGTTCTCGGAGGGGCAGAATGGAAATGATGCCTCTGTTGCTGGGTTTCCCACAGGCAGGGGAAGAGCCTGTTACAAAGGAGGGTGAGAGTCTTCAGGATTTCAGGTGCTCTGCTCCTCTGTGCTCTCCCTGCAATGCAGGTCCTAAGACCCTGGCAGGGGTACTGGCGAGAGCATTTACCTTTGCAAGATCTTGACCAAAATGAAGCTGGTTTTGTCCCTGGGAGATGGGCTGTGAGGCTTCTGAGGCAGGATTTTAGCAGACCTTTAAAAAGCAAAGCAAAACAGTTTCTTGGCCAGAAAGCTGTCACTGTGCTTTTGTTCTTTTCAGTATAACACAGAAAGTGACAGATATAGCTTCTGTATCCAGTCTACACCACAGATTTACTCTGTGACCTTTCAGATATGCATGTAGGTCTAGATTTCTGAATCATAGTTAGATACCCGAACGCTGGCATACCCATAACGTGGGAATATTTGAGCTTGTTTGCAGAGGTGTTAATCAAACCTGGCTTCGAGTGAAGTCAGTGGGAGAAGACAGGCAGGCAGGATGCCTCTGTGCTCAGCCCAGATGTTAGTGCACGAGCGAGGTCCTCACCAGTCCCTTGCACAGAACTGGGATCTGCAGAGCACAAACAAGCACCACACAAATCCATGTGGTCAATAGGATTCCTGTGGCAATGTAGATATCTTCCTGGGAAGAGACAATGCATCTCTGGACCTGTTTGAAGTCATCTCCATGCATTAGGGGGCTGGTTAGCTCAGTGGGTTGAGCGCAGTAATGACAACACCAGATGTTAGTGCACGAGCGAGGTCCTCACCAGTCCCTTGCACAGAACTGGGATCTGCAGAGCACAAACAAGCACCACACAAATCCATGTGGTCAAGAGGATTCCTGTGGCAATGTAGATATCTTCCCGGGAAGAGACAATGCAACTCTGGACCTGTTTGAAGTCATCTCCATGCATCTGCAAAAATGTTTTTTATTTGAGGACTTGTGAAAAATCACTGATTACTGTAAGACCACTGTTGGTAAGACTATTACCCACTTTCTGACCAACATCCCGTTATTTTGATGCTAGCTGTCTTATTCCCCCAAAATCTTGGCTCCTAGCCTATTTAAGACCTCTTGTGAGAAAGTTTTCCGTCATTGGCATGTACAAGACCCCTTCCTGCATCGCTCATTTACAGAAGAGAGGAAATAATTGTTCTTTTAATATGGTGCCACAATACTCTGTCTCTGAACAAGCTGATCTGGGCCCTCTGGATCTCCACTGGATGTGCTGTTACTGCCCAGCAACTAGTATGATTTCTGGAGAGCTGCAGCTGTGGGCCACCAAGCAGTTCTTCCTGCCCTCTATAAAATTCATGTCTAAGCTACAGTTTTAAGTTTTGAGGTTTTACTGTTGGAGACAAGCAGGAGATATGCGTGGCATTGTACTAGCTGGGGATGGTTAGAAAACTGCCCCTTTACCCGTGGGTCATGCTTCACTGGTGACAGATTTCCTCCACATATGTCCCTTCCTGAGAATCGCAATGAATTCCTGATTTAGCTCGTATAACAAGGCTAATAGCTTGTCACGGCTGGCCTGGGTTGACTTTGAAACTTTGGCCTCGAGGTGAGATTCTCCATGTGCCCTTGGGAATCTCCTGAGATTCTGCTCAAAATAAAATCAGCTTTTACCAACTGAGTGGTAACAAGCAGTGGCTGAACGTGACTGCGCCGTGTCCAGACACCTTTGCATGACTTAACTAGGAGATTGATCCTTTAAGTCTTTGGCGTGGTGTAGCTATTGTTGATTGACATCCTTTAGTACTATCAGAGTCCTAAGTAACACTAGTTTTGCAGCCAAACTGTAAGCAGGCTGGGAAAACACAAGTGGGATGCAGTTTTACTTGATTGGAGTCACGTTTGTCCCCTACCGAGCTCAGGATTCTTCCCATTTTCCCATAACAAAGCACAGTCCATGCAACTGGCGTAGGTGCAGTCCTAAGTAACACTAGTTTTGCAGCCAAACTTTAAGCAGGCTGGGAAAACACAAGTGGGATGCAGTTTTATTCGGAGTCACGTTTGTCCCCTACCAAGCTCAGGATTCTTCCCATTTTCCCGTAACAAAGCACAGTCCATGCAACTGGTATAGGTGCAGACACAAACCTTCAGGTACCAAGGAACTTGGAGACCCACTAAAGATCTCGGCTGTGATGAAGGGACTGAGTTATGTCCTTACTCTGGAGCCAGGCTGATGTTTATACTTTTTTTTCCCCCCAGGACTACACCATCACCATGTACTTTCAGCAGAGCTGGCGGGACAAACGCCTGGCATATAACGACCTTCCTCTCAATCTGACCTTGGACAACCGGGTGGCTGACCAGTTGTGGCTGCCTGACACCTATTTTCTGAATGACAAGAAGTCCTTTCTGCATGGGGTGACAGTGAAGAATCGCATGATTCGGCTCCATCCTGATGGGACTGTCCTTTATGGCCTGAGGTAAGTCTAAGGGGAATCTTTGTCGGTTGAGAATGACACATCATCTAAACTTCTTCCATTTCCGAAGATATTCTGGTGAGGCAAGGACCCAAAAGCTCAAAAGATACTCAAGTGTTGCAGTTTTAAGTATCTGCAAGCTGGAAGTGGTTGTTTCCTTCAGGCCTCCAAAGTTTCCTGTGCTGCTATAGACAAATGTTGGAGATGGGAATAGTCTGCTCTGAGCATTTCAGGTCACTGTCATTCACGTTGCATAACACTTCCATTTGAAACACTCACTTTCGGTTGCTTATAATTTTCTGCAAGTTTGGCCTATGGAGATGAGATTTCGTTACTCTCGTATCTAAGGCTGTATTTCTGCAGCATTTGAGTCAAATCACTTTAAGTCATTTCTTTGAGTATGAGACAGGAGACGTGTTTTTTGTACACCTGAAAAAATATCTTTTTACCAGAGCAGTTCTGAAGGTTGAGACTTGAAAGTTGGTATCTAGTAGGGGAATGGTCCTCAGTGAGGAGGCTTTCTGTGTTTCTGGAATAAATCAACGTGGACAAATCCACAGGCTCTGAAAGTGCCATTCTTGTGTGCGGTGGAGGTGGCAAAGGATTGCCTTACTATATTATCTGGATTTGTGCAGATGCCAGGGTAGGTAAGAAATATAAATGAAGGGGGCAGAGGGCTAGAAAGGGAGTTTGCAGCTACAGCTGTACCAGTGCAGGTTGTGGATGCTGTAGCTGAAATCTATTCATCGATTTTCCTAAACCTATATTGTCTGCTTTGAGCTTTTCTCCTACTTTTTCTTTTTTTTTTTTTCTTTTCCCCCAACTACCAAAATTCACAGCTGGTTTTTTAGACCTGCCTCCACATTCACAAATGATTGCGATAGCAGCTCTGGGCTTACGTCCCAGTGCAGCGAAGGGGGAGGAAAGACCTTTCTCCTTCAAAGAAGGTACACCCACCCTTCCCATTTACAGTATCAGCTCCTCTGTTGCTTCGTGTTTTGTGGAAAAGTCTGACTTGTTATGATTTCTTTTTTCCTCCTCTTTAAGTAGCAGGGATTTTTTTAGGGAGGGTAGGGCTGGGTACAGGCGTAGCAAAGGAGGAGGCTGATCAGGGCATCATCCTGCCAAGGCAGCAAGGTGGCTGTGCCCTCTGCTTTCCCTGTGGCAAAGCCCTGAGAAGCCAAAAAAGCAGCAGTTGCCGCTAGTGCTGAGGGACAGGGGGGTGATGTATGTGCTGGTTTTCCCCTCCAGTTAGTGGATGCCTCCTTCTCCACACCCAGAGGAAAGAAAAGTTGCAGTAAGCCAAACTTTATGACTCTGTCCCCGTTCTGCCTCTCCCTTCTCGGGACAGGGACATCCATCCCTCCAACCTTGGGCCAGTGATGTTTGACTGATATTACCAGGGAGCCCTGAGCCAGCTTTGCTGAAGGATTTCAGCCTTCCCATAGCTGGTTACCCCAAATTTCCTCATTGTGTTAAAACAAAGAGTTAGGCAAGAAGATGCCTTTGACTTGAGGTGTGTAGGAGCGTGAATTCAGCCTGTTGGGAAGGAGGAGGCAAAGAAAGCTGTTAAGCTCAGGCTGCGCTTTGCTGAGCCAGCCCACCTGAGCGTAGAGCTGCCTCCCCCAGGCTGGTGGGAAATCTTTGCACACACCTGTACAGCAAAAGAAGAAGAAATGCCAGTATATTTTTATCGGCTGCCATTTAGCTCAAATAATCAGCGCGGGTGACAGGCAGTGGAAGCCCTTAGAAGGTTTGTGCTCAGGCTGAGGGATGCTCTGCAAGCATCTCCTGTGTTGTCCCTTCCCTTCCTCTCCCGCAGGGCCCAGTGGGGCAGAGAAGGGAGCTCAGCTCCCTTGCACGACCTGAGTGAGACGAGGAAAATTGCATCCAGGCCAAAAGAAAGGAAATGACAGCTGTTTGCCCCTGTTATTTCCAGGGCCATAGTAAGAGCTGCCTGTGTTGTTTTAACTTTTTGCTAGTTTTTTCTTTGTTGTTTTTTTTTTCCTCTGGAAGCTGCTTTCTTGCCCCTGGAGAAAATGGCAAAATGAAGCACTGAGCAACTGCGGCTCCTGTTCTCAAATTGTACCTCAGGTCAGGGTGGCCGGCTTTTACTACCCTGAAAGCATTGAGGTTTTGGGGGACAAGCCAGGTGCCCTAATTGCCTGAAGTTTCCCTAGCTTTATTCATAGGGGTATGGACAACCATTTCTTTAGGGTGGCTTTCTGGCCTGACTCCTGCACCTGCAGTTTTGCTGACAACAAGAGCACTAGGTCCAATTTTACAGGTGTAAATAGCTGTGATCCAATTCAAAAATACATAGCCATGGGCACAGCAGGTGTCAGCAAGTAAGAAAACAATCACCGGATGTTCACCTGTGCTCCTTTCATCTCTGCAAAATGCACCCATGTAAACGGGAAGGAAAGTGCCGCTTTTTGAAGCCTGTCCTTTTCCTGCATTTTTTTTCCCGAAGGATCCGTAAAATGGAGTTGCGCTGATGGAAGAAGGCCAAAGGAGGCAATTTCTGTTTCTTTTCCTTTGTTTTCCTGTTTGTTTTTCCTCGAGCGAGCTTACTGCAGCTCTGCTCCATCTTTTGTTACCTTCTTGCCAGTTGCTTCCCCCTCCTTTGAGCTGATCCTGTAGCAAAAAGTGACTCAATCATGCTATTTGTGGCACAACAGTCATTTTTCTTTCCAGCACTCTCTGATGTCAGAGAGCGGGGAGGATGACACCCTGGCAGGTCCCTGCCTTCAGCGAGTGTTCAAGCAGGACCAGGCTCAAGAGCTGGATTAGACCATAAAGTCCGAGCTAGCTCCCACAGAAGTCGAAGGGTATTTTGATCTGACTTCAGTGAAAACAAGATCAGGCTTCGGATAACTTGTTTGCATGAGTAAATGAAGCCCTTTATTCCTCCGCTCCACTCCGTTGTGCAAGTTGTGTGTCGGAAAAGCATATGCTTGTTTTTTGGTAGAATTAGCAAATTAATGGATGAAGGGAGCGCAGCAGATGTAATACAGCTACATCTTAGGAAAGCGCTCGACACAAAAGCTTACTCCAAAATTAATTCCCACTGGGCTCGGATTAAAAGCTGGTTGCCAGGTCTCCAACAAAAAATGAATGCATAAACAGCAGTGGGCTGCGCCAGGGAGGCAATGCTAGGCTGCTGTGGGGCTGGAGACAGGGCTGGTGGTCCCTATGCTCTTCCCCATAAATCCCAGAAGGTGAAATAGGTGAAATAATAGGTAAACTAATAGGTGAAATAGATGAAATTATAGGTGAAATAGGTGAACTAATAGGTGAAATAGGTGAAATAGGTGAAATAGGTGAAATAGGTGAAATAGGTGAAATAGGTGAAATAGGTGAAATAGGTGAAATAAGAGGTGAAATAAGTGAAATAGGGCCCAGAGCCCACATCCAGCCCAGAGATCTCCAGCCCCTAATCTCTGCAAACAAGTGGGATGGGGAAATGAAAACTGGCAGATCCGACGGGGTTTTTAGGGGGTGTAACCTGGCGTGATGGTGCCTGAACTTGCCTGGCCCCCTCCCTCAAAGTCCTTGCAGCCCAGGAGGGCTGGTCACTTGAGACAGGGCAGCAGGAAAGTGCTGGCAATGTAGGAAGTGTGTGATGTGATGGGAGGCACAAATCAGTTACCCACAAACCAAAGCAATCAGCTCTCAGGTGGTGGGGGGCAGAAGAGCTGGATAGCATTGGCTGAATTCGATATATTTTTCCTCCTGACAGGTTTTTGTCAGAAACTGCATTGGTTTCACCAAATTTTAAACAAAAAAAATGGAGAAATTTTTTGTTTAAGAAAAAACATTTCAGAGAATGTTGGTGTTTCACTCCAGATCTTATGTAGAGAATTTTTCACTTATGTCAATATTTCCCTACTACTACTACCGATGTCTGAGTAACGCAGAGAATCATCAAAGGTTTTCTCTGGACCTCCGGAGACTGGCTGGTCCACCCTTGCCACAATATTCAATGAGCTTTTCATTATCAGACATTCAGGTTATACGTTAGGGTCTGAGATTTTTATTTCCTTTTCTAGACTGTGTAGCATCCATTTGGTAGTGAAACAAGCTGACACTTGTCAAATGCCGATGTCATCAGTATTGTGCTATCTGTTTCCAGAGACCTAAAAATAGAAACGACTGTAACAATGCTGCAATTCTCATGCAGTGGTTCGAAATCATATCTGAAACCGGCTTTAAAACACGCTTCGGGGGAAAATCTTGGAGCTATTTGATTTCCTTCTAACTAGGGACAAAAGTAGATTCTAGCAAAACGGGTGCTTTGAGGAGCCCAGGCTGCACCCCTGAGCTCTCCGGGGGAGCGGGTGGGCTGGGATGCTGGGAAGCAGGCGCGAAGCTGGGTGGACAGCGAGTGAGAAGCAATGCCTGGCTGGCGAGGAGCCCAGGCAAATATAAACCGAGCAACTGGAAAAAAAAAAAAAACAAAAAAAACCAAACCACCAAAACCCATCCTACAGAGGAATTTGATGACAGAGACTAAACCCCGTGCGGAGAGAATGAGGGATCTCCTCCTTGCGAAGGTGGTGGGGAGCATGTGTGTGGTGCTTTTCGTGTTCTTGTCCACGATAGTGGCTGCGATGAGGATGAGGTGGTTTGGATGCTTTGCAAAGGGACCGAGACATATCGGTGCTCTGAGCCCGGTGAGCTCTCTCCTGGGGAAGCAGACCCCTGCTATCCTCATCGCTGTAAACACCTGTTCAGCGCTTAAAGCAAGGGGGCAGAGAATTGTCATACTTCAAACAACTCAAAATTTGCAGTTTTCAACCGAGGGAGGCTGGGCGTGCCTGCTTTGGCAGCGCTTAATTTCTGCTTTTCAGGGGGTAAGTTCCCATCAGCCAGCTGCTCCCTGCAAGACAGTGCCTCCTGGGAGAGGTCAGCCCTGCTGCTGACCCGCTGGTAGAGCAGACCTTGTTTCTGGGCAAGGCAGCAGCTAGAGCACCACTTCCAGCTCACCGTACACAGAGAAGCAATGCAGGTTAGCAGACGTATGCCAAGCATCCCACCCGCTCGCTCATCCAGCACAGGGTACCTGTCAGACCCTCTCGTGGTGCCTTCAGGGCTGGGGGCTCTGCTGGAGCTCATCCCAGGGATTTCTTCCCAGTTCCCTCCCATCTTCAACCTGCCTCTTGATCAGGACCCAAGCCTGTCTGTATCGCATTTCCCAGGTCCCAGCCTGGGGTTACTGGCTTCTCCAGCTGACAGGAAGGTTTCTCCTACTCCTGTCTCACTCGGAAGCCTGCTGTTTCCAGCCATGTCCTTGTTCTCTCGATTGGTGTTCTCTGATTTTCTGGCCTGATGGGTTAAGACTGAGGAGTTTTTTCTGTACCGAGACTTCTCAGCAATTTTCTTCTCCCATCTAGCGGGACAGAAGGGAAAAAAATGGCAATTTTTTATTTCCCTTTCCCTCCCTGAAAGAGGTTTCTCTAGAAATGTGAGAGGTGATTCAGGCTCTACCCTCTCTCTGGTAGCTCTGCCTGCTCCCTTCCCAGGTCAGGCAAAGGCAACACAAATCTCTCCTTTGGCAGCTTGAGTACAAAATGTTGAGTTTATGTCCACCTTGCTGGCCTCCTGGAGCTGGTCCTGCAGCCTTCTACTGCTCCCACCATGGAGCTCTGCTTTGGGCCAGCTCCTTAGAGTAAAGATGGGGGGGGTGGGAGGAGAATTTTTTCGGTGAGTGAGGGGCAATGAGGGTTTGACTCAGCCTCCCGGTTGAGGTTAAGGACAGATCCCGTTCTGCATTTTTGCCTCCTAGGGTGGGGATGAGGGACATAGCTGGAAATGTCAAAAGGAAGTTTAATAATATGGAAATTTAAATAATTTTAGAAGACATGGGAGACATTGGGGCTCAGTAAAACAGGATAAAGCAGCAAGCCAGAGCTGCTTCTCCATCCTTAGCATTGCGAGAACAAAGGCAAGCATCATAGAATCATAGAACAATTCAGGTTGGAAAAGACCCTTGGGATCATCAGGTCCAACCATTAACCCTACTCTAAAAGGTCACCCCTAAACCATATCACCCAACACCCCATCTAAACGACACTTGAACACATCCAGGGATGGCGACTCAACTCCCTCCCTAGGCAGTCTGTTCCAGTGTCTGACCACTCTTTCTGTGAAGAATTTCTTCCTGATGTCCAGCCTAAACTTGCCCTGTTGCAACTTGCAACCATTCCCCATCATCAGGGTCTGGCTGGAATTGCTGCCTGTCCTATGTTTCTTATAAGTCTGACTTGTTTAATATCAAAAATAGAAGTCAAGGAGTATCCACCAACAGCTGATTCCCACTGTCTTCTCCCAGATCACTGAAGCTGTTTGCGTGCCCTGAACCCCCAGCTCACCCTGGCAGCACCTCTTAGTCTTCCTGCTCATCCTATCCCAGCCACTACCCTGAGCTCATCGATCCCACAGGTTTAAGTCACAGTTTACTGTTTTATTAGTTCAGCTTCATCCCAGCCTGATAGTGTTGAAGGAAGAGACCTTCTGCTCCGTTAAGTGCAGGTCGCTCTTGTCTGGAGCAACTGTAACAAATGAATTTCTTTTTAAACGTGTTCCACTTAGGTCTCTCTTGTCCCCAAATCCAGTTGACAACTTGCCAGATGCACAACACATTTGAAATAGAATAAAGAGGCAGAAAAGAAAACTTTGCAGCCAAGGCAACTCCGCTTTGTATTCTCCCTGGGTGGACAAGAGGCTGATATAGATGACTAGTTTAGTACTAGTTTAGGAGAGCATTTTTTTTTCCTCTCCCTCATCTGGGTGCAGAGCACGCTGTTATTTTTCAAAGGATGCCCATGCGAGCACAGATGCTTTTGGAAAGAGAGTGACCTTAGCAGGATTGTGCCAAGACTTATGGAGTCAGTTTTTCGGCAAACAGGCACAAAGGGGAAATGTTCCACATCCTTGCTTTGCTCTTGGTTACAACATGACCTCCAAGAGTTTGTGAAGGTCAGACCATGTTAAAAGAATGGCAAAATTCACCACGGGTTTATAAATCCCTCCAGGCCCTTCGAAGTTTGTGCTTACTGCCAGGCAGAAGGTGACATTTGCCAGCATGTTTTTATGACTGACTTTGAGAATGTACAGAGTAAAAAATTCAATTTTGATGTGGCAGGGTTTTCCCCCCACCCCATGTTCAGCAAAACAGCAATTTTGCCTCTCTCTGTCTCCTCTTAGTCACCAGAATTCCCTTACGAGTCTAACTTGCCCCATGGGGCGAGCCTGCACACGTCCTGTGAAACCCAAGCTGCTTCCATCCATTCTCCTTATTGCTGCAAACTGTTGTGAGCTTTGGGAGTCTGTATCCCAGGGGGACGGGAGCATCTTCAGCTTCTCGGGAGATCTGAAAGCCAAAAAGTTGCAACCAGCAGCTTAAAAAAATGTTTATCTTTTTCTGTGAGAGTGTTTTGTCTTAGACCCTACATAATGACAAACCATAAGTGCAAAATTGAGTAAGTGACCCAACTGCCGTCTCTACCTCTGTCCCCTCTCGCATTAGGAAGGGGCTATTTGTGATATACTCCTCCTACTCTCATCTGCACTGAATTTTAGGCAGCACCCTTTCAAAGCCAAAGAGATCAGGGAACATTTCAAGACACTAGACATCAGTGCTCCACATGGTCAATTTGTTTTCTGGGTTTGGTCTGTGTCCATGAAGAGTCCCAAGCATAGCAGAGGCTGGGGACCATTCTCAACAGGCATTTTGCAGGCAAACCCTTTTACTGGATGGTGGGAACTTAAGTGTAGACAAAGACTATTCCACACCAGTTGAGATTGGCCCCAGAAACCAGGGCCAGGCATGTTGAATTTGCTGGTATAGACATGGTTATGATGCAGACAGTGCAGTAGTTTATTTTGTAAGAATGAGCTTAAGGGGAAAGGGATGCCATCTGCTTTAGGAACCCCTCAAATGTAATAGGCTTCTCCGCTCCCCCACGTAGACCTCCTCAGAGGGTCTGGACCTGCTGCTTTTGAAATCAAGCGGTGTTTTGGGGAAGTATTTTTTTCACCCTTTACACTTGTAGCCGGTGAAGTTGGTTCTCCCAACACACTGGAGGTGACCTAAAGGATGAATGAGTAGCTGAGGGCCTCCAGAGCTGAGGTATCATTTGATAAAGAGAGATCTGACAGGTAGGAGCTGAAAGTGCCACTACCTTGGAGGCAGCCAGGAACAGGATAAGGAAGAGATGGAAAGAAGACATTCAACTGTGGCAGGTTTTAATGGCAGGTTGGAGCTCTATGCTGCTCTACGTCTGTGAACTTATATAATCATTCTAAATAAGACAGAAGAAGCCATTAATAAGTAAACAGCAATGAGGAGGATCAGAGAGGGAGTGAAATGGCTGGTGGTGTTCATGTCAGAGAAATGAAATACTTGTGGAGGACTGATGGTTTGCAGAAACTTGAGCATTCCCTCTGAGCTGTGGTGGGACAATGCTCTGGTGCTTGCAGCGCAGGCGGTGGTTGGGGTCAGCAGGGTGAGGTTGCATTTCCCTTCCTGTGTTGGTGTCTGCTTTGTCAATACAAGCTTCAGGTGGGCAGAGCTTTCCTCATTTAGCAAACAGAGATCTAGCACTCAGCCTGTGTGACTTAGAGCTTCATGACTGCTTTTTGGTCTCTACCTCTCTTGGGGTTGAAGAATGCTTTCCAGAATGAAGTATCCATGCTGTTATGGATTCTACTTGGATCTGCAGAATCACTGGGTGCTGGCAGAGAAGGGGGATCTCCATCAGCCCACAGCTTGCCAGAGCTGCTCAACATCTTATGAATGCATGTCCCTTTTTTCCTTTTATCTTTTTTTTTTTTTCCTCTTTTTGAGATGTATGGTGGTTTCTACACAGCCCTGTCTCCCCCCAGATGAACTGTGTCTGCCTGCCAGCTGTGCAGGGCAGTGAGGACTTGGCTGCTTGATAGCACGACTGCCTGCAGACCTCAGGAGAAACGATTTGATCAAGGGGGCATGAATGCCTTCTTCATGAGGAAGGAGGTGGTAAAGGCTGTGACATGTGAGGGGACTGACCTGGAGGCTCACAGGGTGGGCAGAGATGGAAGGAGAAAAGGGGAGCTGGGGGTGGAGGGTGGTGGTGGTGGCTTGGCTCGGCGG
>NW_009715344.1:15951-20447 GCF_000703405.1 Apaloderma vittatum | reverse complement strand
GGAGCCTCTCCTCTTCGATGGGCAGTGTCTCTGTGAATCGCCGTCAAAGCGGAGGAAATTTCACACCGCACAAATTTCTGAATTCAAAAGAGGAGGAGGGAGGAGGTGGGTAGAGAAGGCGAGAGAGGAGGAGGGAGAGGGAGAAGATGCAGCCTGGTGGGGTGCCAGCGCCTCTTGCTAACGCCACGGGGCAGGTGGCATCCTTCCCCGGCATTCCCTCCAGCCCCTGTGCTCCCTGCTCCCTTTCGCTTTGGTCGCTTCTCCTGGAGGCAGCCCGCTCTGTCTAGAGCTGTTTACAGGGTGGTGGTTTGTTCTGTGTCTCCTCATCTCCTTTCTCACAGAGCGAGTATCCCCTCCTCCTCTGCTTTGTGTCTTTTAACTTATTCTCCTCCAGCTCTCCTTCCCCAGACTGCTTCACCCCTCGCTTCCCCTGGTCCCTCTCCTCTGTTCCCTTGCCCCGTCGGCCTCATGTTCTGCACTATCTGTTCTCCTGTCTCTCATCTCCACTCCTGCCTCCCTCATCAGTGCTCGCCGACATCTCTCTCTGATCCTCTCCTCATTTTTCTATCTCCTACTTTCCTTCCACCTCTATTGCCTGTTAACCCCGTTGAGACACCTGGGAGCTCCTTAGTGTCAATCCCTCCATCTATCTCTCTATCCATCCCTCCCTGTGCTCTCTTCTGTGTGCCAAGCAAACAGAGCTCTTCACACAACAGCTCAGGAAGTATCACAATAGTACATTTATACCCATCAAAGCACGAGGCAGAGGTTGATCCTGTGGCCTTCTGGATGAAAGATAACATGTACAGTGATCCCATGAAGAGTCGTGAGTTTTACTCCCATTCCCCTTTGGCTGAGAGGTGAGTGGAGCCTCTCATCCCTTTATGAGTCTCACCTGCCCATAGTAGGCAGTCGCCAAAGGAGCTAGAGAAGGCTCTTTTTTTCCTCTCTAGGAGCAAGTAAATGTTGAGTCGGTCACAGAGGCCGCAGGTGGACGTTACACCAAGTGGCAGGTGCTGTGTAAAGCAATGGACGGGTTGTGACGCTGTGGGTCACCTATGGACTTTAAGTAGGGTACAGCACAGTGAAGCTGGTGTCCAGGGTGCCTTTTGAGATGTGCAATGTGAAGAATTAAACGCCCCCTTGGCTCTCTGGGATACCGCTTTCTTGTTCCCAAGTGATGCTGGTTTATGAGGGTTTAGGAAGCCCAGAGGCAGGACCTGCGCTGAACCAGGCAGTGCTGGTGTCCCCAGGCTTGCCAAGGGCACCTCACTGAGCACGGCAGCTGAAATGCTCCAGACAAGCAGGTGGCTACAGCCCAGGGCAGCTGTGCTACCTCTGCACTGTAAACAGAAGAAAATCTTCCCCCTGCATGGTCCCAGTTCTCACCTGACTAAACTGCATTACCTGAGCGGATCACCAGGAGTGCGGGAACTGCAGCCAACTGGGGTAACTCTGGAGGATGCAGGTGGATACACCTGCCCTTTCATCAGAATGAAAGAGAAATTATTTGCATTTCGAGGGCAGATGCCCTCTCAATCTTGTTTTTCTCCCTTCCGTCCTGCCTGTCCTGAGGTTCTCTTGTTTTCGAATGAACGGAGCTGAATTCTGCCCTGATGTAAATCTCTGCTGATACAAAGTGGTGTGATGTTGCAAAAATCATTGGAGTGGCTCTGGATTTATGCTGGCTGTTAGTATGAGCAGGGTTTGGCGCATGGAGTGTGGTAGCCATAGCTCACTGTGTCGTGCTCTGCATTTCCAACCAGCACTGCAGGTGACAAGCAAATCCTGGCGAGAGGGTCCCTCTGGAACTAGGCAAGGCTTCCCCTGGATGTGCTTTGTGTGGCCAAGTTAGCCGGCGAGGCTGCAATTTTGGGGATGGACACTGCGGAAAGGTTTTAGCCCGCAAGGTCCCACAAATGGGGTGGAAAATTTTCATTTAATACATTTTTGAATCTCACACTTTAGGGAAAACAGGAAAACGCATTTGTAACTGCTATTTCCCACGGGTGCAGTATAATATATACAGTATAGGCTGTGTGCAGCATCGGGGCATGAGTCATACCCATGCACGACTCTCTGGTCTCGGTGCCTGGCCAGGACGGACTCTGCACCTGCCACTTCGGGCTTCCCTGGCAAGGTGCAGCATCCCCCAGGTGTGCTTCAGATCTGCTCCTCCACCACGGTCTCCCGTCCTCAGCTACCCTGGCCCAGGAGATTTAGGGTGGGAGAGGCTTGAGCCCTCCTAGAGATGCCAGATTGAGAGGCTCTAAAAGGAGAGATGCAATCCCAGGGCAGTGGGGATGATTTTTAAGTGGCTCCTGTCCTGTCATCCTTCTCCCCCTCCGAGCTTTCTCCTCCACCCCAACCACATTACAGATAAAAGGGTTAAGAGCTCACTTGGGCCCCCTGCTCGGAGAGAGGGCAGTTGCAGTGTTGTATCTAGACCCAGTGAGGATATATATAAATTCCCTCCGTCTCTTCGGATCTATTTATAGCACGGCAGGCAGTGGCAAAGGCTCTCCTCAAGGCTTCATCTCCTACAAACAGTCTTCACAGACAGCAGAGAGATAAATTTAGCACACGAGATTTCTTAAAGAGCCAGCAGCTCTGCGGGGCTGCTCGCCTGCCCTGCGATGCCCCCCACCCCCATACCCCCACTGGGGCAGCCCTCTCCTGGGGGTGTTTGCACCCCCACACACCTTTTTTCCTCCCTTTCTAATTTTCTCGCTCCCTTTCTGGTCTTTTTTTCTACCATTGATGGTTTTTTCCTCTTTTTTATTTTTCCCCCCCTTCTTTTTTGCTGGTTCGCCATCTCATCCTCTCTTGTGGGTTTTTTTTCTTGTTTTTTTTTCCTCCTCTCTTTTTTCTCTCCCAGGCCACAGGGCTCAGAAGATAAAGCTTTCTCAGTTAACAGTTCACTGGTTATGCCTACATAGTAAAAAATGTGTAGCTTGATTAATGTCTTCCAGATGGTTAATTGAAAAAAAGAAGGGGGGGAATGCACCATTCTCTCTCCCCTCTTCAGCACTCTGCACACATACATCGTACAGGAAGAAAACTGCATTAAAGCATGAGGGAAGCAATTTATTTCAGAAATAGGGGCAGCCTGTAAATTCCAGGGCAGTGTTGCCAGGCTGGGGAGTTAGCTGTTGAATTGTTCTGTCCCTGCTTCATGCCGCTTCCCTCATCTATCCCACCCCAAAATTCCCCATCCTAGAGAGTGATGCTCCTTCATGTACAACAGGTAACACCCACAAACCCTTCTTGAACCCTCATGCGAACCCCACGGTGGGCACCCACCCCCACCCCGTGCTCTGACACCCCCAAAGCAACACCAACTCTTTTTCTCTCCCTATATTTATTCTCTGGAGGGTGCACAGACACCTCCATGAGCCTTTCATGAATCTTGACTGTGCACTCGGTTATGCTGGGTGCCTGCGAGAGAAGTCCCCTGGGGTCTGGTGTGGATTTGGCAGGGAAAAGGGGGGGGGCAATGGAGGAGGCATGGAGGTGAGGGAAAATGACCTGCAAGTAGGGTCATTGGGGAAACTTGGGAGGAAAGGGGAGTGATAATGTGGTCACCTATTCTTCTCCATAAGTCATTGCTGGGCAATTTAATTAATATGTCTTCTGTTTTATGGACACGTGTTGGCTGTCTCTTTCTTACAAACTGACATGCCTCTCCTCTTCCTCCCCTGCCCGTAGCTCTGCCTACTCCTGATTTCTTTGTCTTTCTCAAGGGAGAGACAGAAGAGGCACACAAATCCCTCCCCACCCCATTAATAGAGATACTGCCTTGCTGACATGAGTCACGAAGGGTTTAAGCCATGCAGCTGAGGGTGAGGCACATCCAGCCCCCCGCCCTGCACACCTCCCACCATGGATCTCCCTGGTTTCCAGGGAAACAGCAGCCCCAAATGCTGCCTGACTTTCATGGCTGCCTTTCATTTCTCCTTTTTTTTTTGGCAAGAAAAAGCACACAACTGATTTTTTTTTTGCTTTTTTTTTTTTTTTTTTCCTTTCAGGATCACCACCACGGCCGCTTGCATGATGGACCTGCGGAGGTACCCCCTCGACCAGCAGAACTGCACGCTGGAGATCGAGAGCTGTGCGTACGCCTTGTGCCGCCCGCCCTCCGACACCCAGGGCCACCCCACGTCCCCCACCCCAGCTTCCCACTCATGGGATGCCTCCCATGGGTGTTACAGCCTCTCCTGCAGGTTTTCGCCTGGGGCAGGACCAGTGAGGATATATATAGACTCCACCCTGAGGGGACTTCATGGGTGAAATGGGAAAACAGAGCTCTAGCAGCAGTCTGGGCATTAGAATCACTTTCATGCCCAGGAGGGTGGTGGAAGCCTCCCTTAGCCTTATGAAAGCCCTAGCAGCCTGCCCTCGTTCGTGGCTCTGCCCAGGAGGGGGGATCTGAGCCCTCCCGCAGTCCCTCCCCACCTGGAGCTTCCTTTGGAAAGCTTCTCCCAACCCCGCTGGCA
>NW_009715344.1:15364-15927 GCF_000703405.1 Apaloderma vittatum | reverse complement strand
CCGCGGTATCCCCAGGGGAGCGGTCCAGAGCAGCAGATCTCACAGTAATGATGATGCAGCTTCAGCGGTGATTATCAGAGAATTGCTTTTTCTTTTTTTTTTTCACCAAAGAGGTCCCACAGCACCCATGGTCAGAAGGACCTTCCTAGCCCTGCCCGGGTTCTGGGACCCCCCTTCTCGCTCACGGCTCGGGCTGCGCTTGGCGTGGCAGGTAATGGGATGTAAACGAGGTCCTGCTGGAGGCACTAACAACGTGTCATTTCTGGCACTCCTTAACATTTTTGAGAATAGTTTACGATACAACCAAGAAAACAGAAGGCAGAGAATTACCCACAGTTCCCCAAGTTGCGATTCTGCTCTTAATGGGACATGTCAAGGCGATTTGTTGGTGGGAGCTATGGATCCCTGCGACATTCCTAAGATCCGCGCCGAGAGGAAGAGATTTGATCGTTTCCTTCCTTCAGAGCTTTTGTCTTTTACACAGGTGCACATTCGAAACCCACAGGGCTCCATTTTGTTTGCTTTGAGGTCCACAGAATAACAGGCCTTTTATGGCTGGGTTT
>NW_009715344.1:5506-15333 GCF_000703405.1 Apaloderma vittatum | reverse complement strand
AAAAAGTTTTTTTTTTTTTTTTAAAAAAAGGCAAACCAGCCTTTTTGTGGCGTGGGGCTGCTGGCTTTGTAAAAGAGCAGCAAGCAGCTGAGGTCTCCTTCCCCACAGCATCTCAGTGCACTTACTTGCAGGAGATAAGGCAGTGGTGGCATTGCCTGTTGATCTCACCCCTCCATCCTAAAAATAACCCTCCCCACATATAGCCCTGCCTAGCTGTGTGCCAGGATTCAACAAAATACTGATGAGGCAGGCAGCAAACTGGCTGTAACCTGACGTTTGAAGATGCCGTATCAATACTTTATGATATTTCAGGTCGGAGTGGCTTGTCTTCGTGAAAGTTCTTTCACTTTTAAAAAGTGAAAATGGAAATTTGGGTTTCCTTTTCAAGCTAGAAATCAAAGTGAAGCATTTATTTTTAGACTGAACAACGTTTCCCTTTAGAATCACCTTAAAAAAATGGCTCCCTGAAAAACATGTTTGATTTCATATTGCATAATGACATAACAAAAAAAAAACAAAAAACAAAACAGCGTAACAAAAAGTGGTATCTAGTCCCAGCAGGTCATAGAATAGATGGAATGGAGCTAGTTAACTGCGAGATCTCCTAAAATTAGTTACTGTAATTTGACATTTTCATTGCTGATCAGGAAGTAAATTTGAAGTCACTGCTGTTAAATTTGTGGATGATGAAGATAGCAGTCTGCGTGGCTTTCTCGCTGCGCATTTGAATACCTCCCAACGTGAATACACCCCGAATGCATTCGAATCCAGCTAAATGGGGAGGTCTGTGCTGGGGTGCGGGAGCATGGGCCAGGCTGCCAGGCTGAGGGACTCGTACCCATTGACCCAGGGAAATGCTGAAGGGATGGCAGCCCTGAGCACCAGGTTTTGTGGCAGAGCTACAAAAAGGGCTGGAGTGAGCCTCGGTTATTATATAAACCAAGGGAGCCGTGAGTCAGAGCAGGGAATCGATTGGCCTCTGAATATGTCGCTGGTGAGACATGGAAAGGCACTCCTGTCTGTATTTGCTTTCCAAAATTTAGAAAGGCAGTTGACAAGTCAGAAGACATTGAGAAAAGATGCGAAAAAGTGGTTCAAGGGCTGGAGCAGATGTTTTGTGGTGAGAAACCTCAATAGCTCAATCTGGTTTGTTTACTGCAAAGGAGGTGGAGAGGTGACTTGTTTACAGGCTGGGTGCACTTCTGCAGAGGCGAGGAGCGCCGGGTGGAAAAGGCTTGGTAACCTCCTAGAGAAATTCGGAACAACCACCAGAGTCTGAAAGTCTGAGCCAGATGAATTCAAATGTAAAATCGCACACAGTGTTTTTAGCTGGCAGAGTGTTGAGCTGCTGGAATCAACCACCGGGGAGGAGTGGGGGACTTGGCTGTTTCTTGCTGCTTTCCGCACTTGGTCTCGGTGCTGGGGGAGAGATGCTGCAGCCAGCTGCAAACACCAGCTCCTCTGCACAAAGCCGGGGTACTCTAAGCAGGGCAACAGCCTCTGACGCCCCAGTGCCTGCAGCAGATGAGATGATAACCTGAGGGTCCTGAATCTCTGTGGGCTCGTGGATGTGGGTGCTTCATCAGTCACTGCCATGGGAGCAGGAGCATGCCATGGAGGGGGGAGGAGGTGGAGCCCTCCCTTAGCTGATTTACATCAAAAGCAGATCTGGCATGGCATTTGGAAGATTGTTATTATTTTTTAGCATCCATGAATAAGCGCAGTAATGACTGAGAGCACAGGATGTGGGCTTGGAGACTACACAGTCATCGAATAATTCAGTTTGGAAAGAGACCTCAGGGTGTCTCTAGTCCAGTCCACAGCTCAAAGCAGGATCAGCCATGAGATCAAATCAAGTTGCACAGCTCTTTGTCCGCTCAGGAGCTACAGGATGACACTACCTGCAAAGGTTCAGCTCTGATCTGGGCTAAACCTTGACCCCTAAGGCTGGGTAGAAGAATTCTCCTCCACGGTGCGTTCCACAGCTCTTCATTCCCCTGACCCCACTAATACCCTGGGGGTGGTTTTGGTGGCAGCTCTCCCCAGTGGTTGTAGCCTTGCTGGGTATTGCTAAGCCAAGTGCCTCTCTGCTGTGAGGGCTTGTGGATAAGGCAGGCTGTTGTGCTGCAATGCAGGTTGTGAACAAAAGCTGTCTGTGGGCACAGGTGAAGTTCATGCTCTAAAGGAAGCCTTGCACCATGCCATACCAAAGCCTGAACGTATCGTACTGCTTCTTTGCACACAGAGGTGCTCCCGTGCAACTCTGTTCTTCGTCGAGAACAGCGGGGCAGCCCTTCTGCAGCAACAGCCTTGGTGCTTCAAAATGCAGCTCGCCACAAGTGACATTAATTTTCAAGTGGAGATGAGCGCTTGCCCGCAAGGGCAGGCTGTGGCTATCACAAATGGGAGAGGAGCTGCACAGTTTTGTCTCCAGGACCTCATTGCCCATGAGTCCAGAGCATTTGGGGGGTCTTTCCCCTGGGACTGTGGATTTGGGCTCCTCCTCAGCACTTCCAACCCATGCAACCCTGTCTAGCACGTATAGTTTGGGGTTAAAGTAAGAGGCTGTACTCCTGGTTGAGCTAACAAATCCATTATCCTGAAACTTAAAGGGATGAGTATTTGTCCCCAGATTGATTCCCCCTCCTCTCCTTCCATTACTGCTCTTTTCAGCCAGCACTCGGTAAAAGCAGCCCCCGATCTCAGAGACTCTGGCCACTGCCTGGCTCCAGATTTTGACTGAGAGTGCTCAGAAGAGGGAGACGCTCCGATGTTCGAATTTCTCTTCAACCGCTGTTGTAAATCTTTCTCTCCCCGGGAATTTGTAATACTTCGGTGCTCTGTTTACCTCCTCCCTGCCAGAACGTATCGTGTGGTCTCCCCCTTCTGGTAAGAGGAGGCAGTTTCTAAAAAGCAAAATGCCATGTTTGGTGCATCTAACAGAGGTTTCTGATGCACGAGTCACTGTCGTGTCAGCCATGAAGATTATGTAGCACAAGTCAAGGCTTGAAGGGCCACTTAACTTTTTCTCCTGAATTCTGTCCAGAAGTGGGAGTTCTGACCAATTTTTATCTCTTCTCCTGGGGACTGTACTACCAGGCTCAGCTGATCAAGAAAAGTACATCAGCAGGGAGGGGCTATGCTTGCTATCTGATGGTTTGGGCTTTCCTTTGGATCCTCTTCCAGATCACCTTAGTGAAAATGTGGGTGTCATCTGCTCCAGCTTGTCATCTTAGTTTGCTCTCTGTGCTTCTTCATCTTTGCAGATGGTTACACGGTTGATGACATTGTCTTCTTCTGGCAAGGAAATGATTCTGCTGTCACGGGGATGGAGGTGCTAGAACTGCCCCAGTTCACCATTATCGAGCAGAGGCTGGTCAGCAGGGAAGTGGTCTTCACCACTGGTGAGTCTCTGCCGAAGGGTTGCGATGGGATGAGCAAACCTGCCGATCAACGCGAATGTGGTTGTTCCTCTGATGCAAATGCTGAGGCATTAACTTAGGATCCAGGTTTGAACTTAGGTTCCTGTTCCTTTGGAAAAGAGGCATCTTCTGTGCCCACCAGGTGTGGTTTGGTGGGCTTTTTTTGGCCACTTCTCTTCAGACACTTATGGGATTGGGTTTTTTGCTGCAGTCGTTTTCATTTCTTAGGCAAAACACCAACTGAGCTCAAAACACAACCTCTTTAGGAGGTTCTCAGCCTTTACCTCGTTTTTATGTGGTTTGCAACAGGCTCTCAAAGCTAATGGAGGTGCAATAGCAAGCAGAAGGATATGTCAGCTGAAACACAAGTGTTGTGTGAAATGATGCTAGCCCTTCTGTTTATGGCAATGAAAGGAATGGGAAAGAATACCTTGGATAATTCAGATAGTGCTAGTTGACGAGTTGGAGAGTTTGTATTTTGGTTGCAGTCTTCACTTTGATCTGGCACGGAGTTCACTGCCAAAAGAGTGTTCCACACACCTGTTAAATAGGACAAATTTTGAAATGCCATGAAATCACAGCCTGAGTCTGTCAGTGGTGGTGGCAGATGGTGATATTGTCACAGCAGTGCCTGGGGGGCATGCTAGGAGCAGGGTCCCATTGCAATGGTAATCTAGAGACCCTAAACAATTCCTCCAGAAGAAGTTTGTAGTCTAAAAAGGTAAGACCTTCAAAAAGAGACTGGTGAAATACTGTGCTCGAGCTACACAAACGACACATAACGGTGAGAGAGCATAATCACCTTCTTCCCAGTCTACCTCCTTGATCACTAAAGACTGTTGTTCTATTATTACCTGAGCTGCCAACCCATGATTACACCCATGTTTCAGGCTGCTGTTGCCTAAGGGACAGAAGTGGGAAGAAGGAGTGACTTGGACTTTGTTTCACAGCAATGAGAGAGGCCCTGCTTTGTCACTGTCAAAATGACCCTGCCCCAGTGGAAGGACTATAAAAGCACTTACTGCTGTCACTGTCCCCATTAGGTTTGCTAAAAGATTAGGAGGAAGTTGCAACAACTTGGGAAAATAAAAAAAAAAGACCTACAGATTAACTAGCAGTACTCCATCTGCATATGAATTTGCCCAGTCTGACCATAACCTACTTTTAGAACAGCATGGGAAAAATACAATTTGGGTCTTCATTGCTGTTTGGAGGAAAAGCTAGTACATGAAACATCAGAAAATCATCTCACTGCATCCAGATATAGGGTTAAAGTCTCCTGTGTAAGCCTGTATCAAATTAGCACATACCATAATAAAAATTTCAGCACTAAACGGACATTATCCCATGCTGTCTGATTTAATAACATAACTTATGTAGAGCTTCCTTTCTTAATATTCTGAGCCAAACGAGCAGAGCCCCCTTCCAAAACCTGATGAGTCTGCAAAATCAAATGAAGAAAAAAAAGATTTCTCATTATCCCTGCCTCTTGAGAACATTTTCCAAATAAAATTTCAATTCCTGGCCTAAGGTCTTACCATAAATACAGCCTTGCCCTCCTCTCAAACTGCCTCTCCCTTTAATATCTCATTGACAGGTTCATATCTGCGCTTATCCTTGAGTTTCCGGATTAAGAGGAACATTGGCTACTTCATCCTGCAGACTTACATGCCATCTATTCTCATCACCATTCTGTCCTGGGTTTCCTTCTGGATCAATTATGACGCTTCTGCTGCACGAGTGGCACTCGGTAGGTACCTTTTCATTATACATTGAAGAAGGTGATTTTCTGAGGGAGATCAGCTAGGAGAGCTGTAAGAAAAAATGTTTTCTTCTTTGTTGGTAGCATCTAAGCAAGCCACATAAGTCTGTCAAACTTGTCATCCCAAATTAAGGACATTTTTTTTGAGTAAAACTTCAAATTTTCAGCCCAGAAGAGTTACTAGTTTATCGTTGTTCAGTACTTCCCAAGCTTGAGTCTGTATTACTTGAATCAGTAAAAGTTCTACCACAGATTTCTATGAATACAAGTTTAAACCCTATAACAAAAGCTTAAGTCGTCACAGCTTCTCAGATGTAAGAGACTGATGTGCCATGAGGCCACCAGTTCCCTCACTCTGGTTTGCATTTGTTTTCTTAAGAAAAGAAATATGGTTGCCTCTTAGTCAACAGGTGTGCCAGGACAGGTTAGTTGGTTGATAAATGCTGAGGGTGGGTAGCTAAAGAGTGGCAAGAATGGTGAGTGAATGGCTAAATTCCTAAAAAAAATAGTGGAATTGACATTATACATTTTTGTGATAGTCTAGGCCCCATACAAACACTTTTTGTAGCTGAAGACCTTCATACCCAGGACAATGCAAGTATTTCTTAAGCACATGCTCCCCTAAATTGGAATGTTTTCCTATAAGAGGAAAAAAATGAGATCTTTTAAGCAGCGGAAGGGAAGTGGGGGTGGATTGCAGATGAGGATTTTGAGGAAGGAACAGGAGAAAGGGGGGATGGCTGTCATATGAGAAAGGGGCTGTGCAACATGATGGAAAGTTCAGAGGAAGTAGGAGAGTCAAGGAGGGAGAACGATTTCATCAGTGAGTGGGAAAAGGCTCAGAGAGGCAATGGAGCACAGGTAGGGGCTGGGTTAGAAAAGGTTGGGGGCTTAATTTAACTCTGGGAGAAGATAGAGTTTAAGAAGACTCAGAGGAATGATGGTTTGTACAAAGACATAAAATAGATAGTTTGACTATGCTTACTTGGAGAGGCTGGAGCAGGGAGACAGGGAGGGAGCAAGAAAAACATCGTAAATTAAAAAGGTAAGTTGCATTAATAAGACTATAATCAGTGAGAGAAGAAAAGGAGACCATGGCAGACATTGCTGGCACAGTGAAAGTACAAGCAGAAGGGTGGTCACGGGACACACAGCTGTTGAATTTCTGCTGGCATCTGGATTCAAAGGAGAAGACAGAAGAAAAACATTGTAGATCAGATCTGGAACAAGTCTCCCTAAACTATTCCTGACAACTCTCTATCTAACTTGTTCTTAAAAAGCTCTGAAGAAGGAGACTCTGCAGCCTCCTTTGGGCACTTTATGTCCAGATTTACTTGCTTGTACAGTCGAAAAACTTTTCTTTGCCTCTGCCCTCAGTCTACATTGCAGTTTGTCCAGTTCTTAATGGAGATGTGGAAAACATCTCCCCTTTCTTTGTCTCAGATTTCTGGATATTTAGACTACTGTCTAAATACAGACAATATAATATATTGTAAGTATATAAATATATCGCTCTTCTATTTAATCTTTTGTGAACTATTAGTTCTTTTTTATTTTTTTGGTCAGGAATGACATTAAAGACATGATAAGGGGGAAGCAGGACAAGCAGAAATCCAGGATGCACAAAGGGGTTTGAAAGCCATCACTGCAGGGGTGGGGCTGACACCAGAAAAGCAAATTAAGGTCATGGAGACTAAGAGAACTGCCAACAGGGAGACGAGGAGGAGGGACACTAGAAGAAAAAGAGATCAGCAAGGTAGTAAGAAAAGCAGGACAGCTGAGCTAGTGAAGCGGGAAAAGATGACTAGGAAAAGATGAAAAGTTAGTGCCCCGAAAAGAAGCATGAAGACTTGTTGCTGTCTTTTTGAAGCTGGCAGAAAACTGCCGAAGAGACAGTTCTGAGGCCACCGTGAGTCCAGAGAAGGAAAGAGGCTGTGAAGAAACCAAAGAGGACTGAAGCTGTGAGAGTAATCAAGGTGTGCTAGGCTCTTGGAGATAGAGTAGATGGGGAAAAATGTCTTCAACGAGACCACAAAATGTTTATTTAAGATGCAGGAAGTATGAATACGCCTAAAAAGGAGTGAGAACCACAGCAGAAGTGTGTACAGATGAGAACTGAAGTAGTGAGTGGAAAAGCTGGTGAGAGGAAGGCGGGAATTTATTGCCTCAAGGATGTGGACAGAAGCCTATGAGGCAGGCAAAAAAGAGCACCATAAAGAGGGAATCTCTTCATTTTTTCTCCTATTCGTGACGTTGGAAAGACATGGCAGAGTATAAATTCATGTCAAGGATACTGAGGCCATTTGGTAGTGTGCAGGGAAGCCTGATGAGTTCATGAACTGGAAAAAAGGGAGAAGAGGTTTAGGGATCAAGACCAAAACTGAGTGTTTCCTACCATATTAAGAGAAGGAAGGAGGATCAGGGAGGACTTAAAGAATAAAGGTGCAGCAGATGCTGATCTCCACCGTCCTGATGATGCCAAGCTTTGACATTTTCTCCCGCTCTTGGTGGCTGGTTTATTTTCTGCAGTGATTCATACCGGGCAGCTGAGCTGAGAGTAATTTCTTCTCAGTTGCACTGCTCTCATCCCTTCTGGGGTTGACCAGCTAGGAGGAGCAATAGGGAAGCTGAGAGTGGCATTTCAGTACGCTATCCCACCTTGGTAACAGAGCACTTGCCCTCTCCTTTCAGGAGTCACCACGGTCCTTACAATGACTACCATCAACACTCATCTGCGGGAGACTCTTCCCAAGATCCCTTACGTCAAGGCTATTGATGTTTATCTCATGGGCTGCTTTGTCTTCGTGTTCCTGGCGCTCCTGGAGTACGCTTTTGTCAACTACATATTCTTCGGGCGAGGCCCCCGGCAGCAAAAGAAACAGAGTGAACGGATCAGCAAGGCCAACAATGAGCGCCACCGTTATGAGGAGAAGAGGGTGAGAGAGCAGGTTTGTTCCCTTCTTTCATTGTGGCAGGAGAATTCAGACTCTCCACTGTTCATTCAGTCCTGGATGAGCTGTGGACCAGCCTTTCTCCTCATCATGAGAAATGAACTCCAGTTCTCCTGCCTGGTGATTACTGAATTTTTTTTCTCCTTGATCGTTTTGTCATCATCTTCAAGCCAATCTCATCACAGAACTGCCTAGATTGGAAAACACCTTAAAGATCATTGAGTCCATTAATCTAACACTGACAAGTCCTTGATTAAACCATATCCCTAAGCACTATGTCTGCATGACTCTTAAATATCTCCAGGGACGGAGACTCCACCACTGCCCTGGGTAACCTCTTTCATGGGCACATTTACCCAGAAAGTACCCCCGTGGCTTTTAGTCCTACTGTGTTGGCCAAATCACTACCCCACTCAAAAGTTTCCTGCAAGCATGTGTGGCTAGTCCTTCAACTCCATCATCAGTGGACAACATATGCAGAATCATAGAATCACAGAATTTTCAGGGTTTGAAGGGACCTTAGAGATCATCTAGTTCCAACCCCCTTGCCATGGGCAGAGACATCCCCCACTAGATCAGGCTGCCCAGAGCCCCATCCAGCCTGGCCTTAAAAACTTCCAGGGATGGGGCTTCCACCCCCTCTCTGGGCAACCTGTGCCAGGGTCTCACCACCCTCATGGGGAAGAACTTCTTACTAATGTACAATCTGAACCATCTCTAGCTTTAACCCATTCCCGCTAGTCCTATCACTATCCAACAACCTAAAAAGCCCCTCATCAGCTTTCTTGTAGGCCCCCTTAAGATACTGGAAGCTCACAATAAGGTCTCCTCAGAGCCTTCTTTACTCAACTCTCTCAGTCTGTCTTCATAGGAGAGGTGCTCCAGCCCTCTAATCATCCTCGTAGCTCTTCTCTGGATATTCTCTAGCACATCCATATCCTTCTGGAGGTCCAGGTTCAGGGTTCCCAAATGGCCCAGTCAGTGGTATTACAGGGAAAACAGTTCAAAATCATCCCTAGGAGTGTGGCCCTGTGTGCACTGTACACAGGACATCCCCGCTACCTTCCTTCTGTGTTCCCTCTTCTAGGTTGACCCTTATGGCAACATCCTCCTCAGCACTCTGGAGATGAACAACGAGCTGCTGGCCACGGACATGATGAGCAGCGTTGGCGACTCTCGAAACTCTGTCATGTCCTTTGAAGGCTCAGGAATCCAGTTCCGCAAGCAGCTGGCCTCTCGGGATGGATTTGGTCACCACCCAACCCTGGACCGCCACGTCCCGCTGACCCACCACGCTGCGGCCCGCAACCGTGCCAACTGCCGTCTTCGCCGGCGGTCATCGAAGCTGAAGCTCAAAATCCCAGACCTGACAGACGTCAGCACCATTGACAAGTGGTCGCGAATCATTTTTCCAATCACCTTTGGATTCTTCAACCTTGTTTACTGGTTGTACTATGTAAATTGATGCCTGCAGCCTCCGAGAGAGATAGGGATAGACACTCAGACAATGACAACACAGGAGTGTTGTGGTCTTTTGGGTTTGGGTTTTACTCTTTACTATCATTATCATTTATTCCTTTGATGCATTAGATTTATTCTAAGCTTACTCTTCTCTTTTCAGCACATGTAGAACCACGGAGTGTGTGTGGGGGTAAGGAGAAGAAGGGTATAAGGGAGGGAGTTTTGTTTCAG
>NW_009715344.1:0-5486 GCF_000703405.1 Apaloderma vittatum | reverse complement strand
GATTTTTGTTTCCGGCTGAAGGACTTAAACCATTGTAAAAAAAAAAACAAAACAAAACACCAAAAAAAAAAAAAAAGGAAAGGAAAAAAAAAGAAAAAAAGACAGAAAAAGGAAAAAAAAAACACAAAAAACCCAAAAAACACAAGAAAAGTTAAAAAAGTGGGGAGGGAGATTTAAAGAAATCGAGTCAAAAACTGGTGGGGGTGATAGGTTATCTTTGGCTGTGCTCACTAATGCGCTACTCTCGCTTCCATTTCACTACTGAGTTTCATCCTTCTCTTCTCAGTACTATTATATTTTTTTAGCCCTTCTGTCACCACTCTTAACTCCTTCATGTCTACTCTTTCAAGGATTCATGAGGTGGTGAGGTTTCATTCTCATGCCGTGAGATTTCTCTTTTCTTTTTCTCTCTCCCTTTCTCTTGCTTACAAGCCTAAAAGTATCGTTCAAACTGACAAATAAAAAGATTATTTATTTTGGAAGAGCTGGGAAGGGGGGAGGACAAAGCAATTATTTGAGAGGGAAGGGGCGATGTGGGGTTGTGGGAGGGGGGAGGAGGGAGCTTCTCAAAAAACAAAGGCACATTTGCAAGTTGCCTTTTTCCACCTTCAGGAGTTTGCAAGATGTTTTTCCTGTATGAATGTGTGGCACGTGTGTGTGTGTGTGTGTGTGAGTGTATGTAGATACGAATGTGCGTGAGTGCAAGCACGTCTTCTGGGGAGGGGAGCTGGGGAGGGGGGGTTTTGTAATGTCTTTTGTAGAAAGAGAACACAGGTGACATTTAACCGGCAGCGTTTTGGGGGGTAATAGCAGGGTTTTTTTGGCTCATTGCTACTTCGTGAGGTTGGAGTCCCAGCTTGTATTAGAGAAACAGAGATGGAGATCATGCAAATATTTACATGCTGAGGAAAGAGAGGGCTTTGGGGATCAGCAATGGGACTGTGCTGCTGTTCACCACTGGCGTCTGATCTCTAGTAGACTTTAGATGATTCAGTCCTGAAAGGAGGGGTTGTTTCCTAATAATTCCCACCCTGCGTCTTTCTTACTGAGTTTGGGGAGAAAAGTAGTTGCAGGACTTTGAAAATTCAACCCTTCCTCTCCTCCTCCACTTGTTCCTTGTGCCAGACAAGGGACTTCCAGGCCACTGAGTGACCATAGCCTACAGCAAGGTGCAGGAAAGGGTGGATGTCATTTAACTTTGTTGTTCTTCAGGACAACAACAAAAAAAAATACAAACCAGAAAATAACTATCCCTTTTCATAAGAAATTCAGAAGCAAATGGTGGGCTGACACTCTCTGATCCATACTGCTTCAACCAGGCCTTGCTTTATGTCTGTTAATATATGCAGAGTGTAGAGAAGAGCACCCTGTGTCCCTTCCTGCAGAAGATGTAGCTAATGATGCAGTAGAATTCCATGGAGCATCATCCCCCTGGAAGATGACGGTCTTCAAATGTTGGGCAGGGTGAATGTTGCAATGAAAATGCTGAGCTTGTCAGTGCTTGTGGAAGTGCCAAAGTCTGTAGCAGTCTCCATCCACAGGCACTCACTATAGAGGTATAAAAGGGTGACTTGGCCTTGGACAGCAAGGTCAACTTTTTCCAAAGGAGCCAGTGACTTTCAGGAAAATCGTTGAATTATTGGCCGCTTTGGCAATCGCTGATGATTGATAATTTCCCTTATAATATCGATAAAAGCCATGAAAATAATAAATTCACAAGTGCAAAACTTTAACCCTAGGGTCCTTCTGCCATTCCCAGACTAATTTTGAGAACCTTGTTCTTAACCGATGGAGGTTTTTACGTGCCAGACAAATAGACACACACACACACACTGCCTTGAATTCAACTATCCCTTTTTTTCCCTGCTAGCATTCTCTTCCTTTTTCCTTGATTCCCATTGCTTGGGAGAGCAGAGTGATCCTCTGAGATCAGGGATACTCCTGGTTTTCTGATGATATATGCAGCTTATGCACATCTCTTCATTCCTTAATTTATGTCCGTACAGTGCTACGAAGTTGTGGATCGCTGTAGGCCTGACTTAGTAACACTGATGTTATGCCTTGACTTGTTTGAAGCAGGATCAGGACTCATCAGAGTAATAAGTATTGTTATTTTTATATCAGTAATGTGTCTTTTGCATTTTTTACTAACAGAATCATAAGCCTAAAAGTAGAGCATCCGTCCCTCTCAGTCACCTTCAATCTCTGTCTCCCCCTCTCATGTTCATGCATGCACACGTTTGGTCCAGGCCACCCTAGACTCACCCAGGTTTTAGCACAATTGTTAAATCAGACTTAGATTCCCAGCTGCCCTGCAGAACAGTCTTTTGTTGGTTTCATCATTCAATGATGTCAAAAATGGGTTTTCCCAATATTATTGCAGTTCACGGTCTAGGTGGGTCTGTATAGGAGTAAGAGTCTGAAGAGCGAATGGAGCTGGATGGTAGGGCTAGGACTGAATTTGGCAATTTGGTCTACCCGATATGCAGGAAGTTAAAGCTGGGCCAATGGAGAAAGTTACTCTTTCTAGTGGGATTCTATTTGGAAATGGCCTTTAAATATTTTAATTGAAGTCATAAAGTTGTCTTTCATGACATCAGCAGTTTAACGTAGGTGGATGTATGCATGTCAGATGACTGTAGTTCAGTTCCCAGATGGAGGCTACCTATTAGCAGGTTCAGATTTTTAAGGGGAGTCTAGCCAGCTGATTGATGATTAAGTAAAATACCTAAACACTTCCCATTTATATAAGTGATTGCAAAATAAAGGGTGGTCAGAACGAGAGAAGGAGGAAAAAAAAAATGCAGTTATAGGAATCCTGTTAAGACTGGAGGGAGATCGAATGGCCATGTGGTAAGAAATTATGAAGCTGAGGGAGATAATTCAGCAACTCCAGTAATTTGATGGCTGTAGTAAAAACCTGACAAATGAGTGGTAGGAGTTAAGCACCTGAGAGCTGGTCCTAAAGACTGGCACAGGCAGCAACACGCAGAGGATGGGAAATGATGGGAAATCCTCATGTGTTCTTTGCTGCTCGGGCGCTGAGCCCCACACAGAGTGGGGTCCTGACTGACCTCACCCAGCACCCTGCAGGCACAACCCAGCACCTCCAGCAGCCAGAGGTCAGGCACAGAGGGGCTGTGTTTCTTATTTGAGGCTTCGATCAGAGATTGAGCCCAGAATTTCATAGCAACAATCCAAAAGCTTTCCAGGGAAAAAACACTGCTCAGCTGATTTCTTCACCTGCTGGGATCAGGAGCCAGACTCCTTCGCTGTTGCCTCGGTTCTCTGTTGGCTGAGTTCTCTTTCTTTTCAGGAGTCATCTTTGAATGTTTCTGACCTAGTATTACCTGGTCAGTTTTACTTCATAGAGTCAGT
Organism: Apaloderma vittatum; assembly: GCF_000703405.1. Lineage (NCBI taxonomy): Eukaryota > Metazoa > Chordata > Aves > Trogoniformes > Trogonidae > Apaloderma > Apaloderma vittatum. The sequence continues at coordinate 2,108 of NW_009715344.1, read as the reverse complement.
CTTAGTATATATCCAGACATCTGGACTACTCGGTCCTACACAATAATCTTTGCCAAAGAGTGTGCGGTCAGGACTTTTCACAGTTCAGGAACTGCCTTATAATTTCTGGTGACGGGGCAGAATGCTGGAGAACAACTGAGTGTCCTGTGAGTCAGATGAGTAAGAGAAAATGTGCTCCCATGCAGGGGTGAAAGAATGCTGAAGGCCTTTGGAAATGCCCTCCTCCAGAACTGAGGTGGCACCTCTGTTTTCCCCCTCCATAGCTGTCTGCACCCACCCCTAAGAAAGGCAACAAATCCGTGTCTCGTTTCGAGGTCCAGTGATGCAGAAAGGAGGTAGTGGAGGAAAAAAAGGCATTTTAATCATACTCAAGGCTCAGAGGTTTCAAGCCATCACAAGCATGAGGAAAGGAAAGGCACAAACCCCTCATACAGTGGGTGCAAAGCTCATGCTAATTGAAAGGCGGAGTGGATTTCCACGTTACAGCTTGTGTGCCCGCTGCTGTCCACCTTTTCTTCACGAAGGGAGAGCAGTGAGGAAAGGAGGAGGAAAGAGCGTGAAATGTTCCAGAGTGGAACCTCTTCTGACGTTTTTTGCAGTGGCGCGGGAGGCAATTCTGATCAAGGCTTGTTTTGTTTGCAGCTTGGGGCAGGATTGCTGCTGGCTGGGTCGTGTTTTTTAGCAGAGACTGTAACACGAGCAGGAGGGATGCTCCAGGCTGCCTGAGGAAGCATTTGCATTTTCCACCTTTCCCATGCAAAACAGCCTACGGCAGGCATGTGGAGGAGGAGGAGGAAGAGGAGAAATAGAAATGAAATCTCTCTCAGGATATACATGGCCAGCGCAACTCTATCGCTTCATTTTCTGATACTGTATAGTGCTGTCACTCAGGGACCTTTAGGAACTAGGACCTTGGGACTGTAGTCCTACCTGTCCCCCTCCTATCCCTGCTTCGCCTTGAGTATTAAGAACTGAAAAGAGAATGAGAGAAAGAGCAAAAATGGAAAATAAGAGCCCTGGTAGCAAACCCCTGCTATTCCATGGGTGAAAGCAAAGCTTTGGTTACTAAGGTAAAATGAAAATGTATACCTTTATATTCATGTCTTCAAGCATAAACCAGCCTGTAGTGTATATAGGATAAGTTCACAGTGCATGAAACAAACAGGACTGTAGGTCTAAACCGGCGTCCAGCTTTCTTGCATGCACATCTGACACCACGCCAACAGCTTATGTCTTGCAAATAAGTAGGGAGCCTGCCAAGGCTTGGCACTTCCTCTGTCCAATGGACAGCACATCCACTTCCCAGAAACAGAGCCATGGTGAGGAACTGATCCGGCCAGTCTGTTTGACCAGATCTGCTCCAGAGGCTCTGGCAGGAGGAGATAAGGGGTGGGGGAGGGAGTTGATTTTGGTGTTGTTTTTTTTTGTTTTTTTTTTGTGGGGAGGAGGAATGGGTTTTAAATCTCTGTGCTGTTACCAAGCAGAGGAGAAACCTCTGGAGCTGGAGACCAAAGGACAGTGGCTTTAGTGAAGGTGGTTACTGAAATCCTAATGGAGAGGATGGGTTGAGGAAGGGGTTGTGGATGGGAGGGGGCTGTACCTTCAGAAGCAGAGCAAACAGGCGAGGGGTAGTGCAGAGAGATGTGCAATACAATAGATTTGAAGGGACTGGAGCACTGAAAACCGGGGACTTCTGCTGAGTCAGACAGGCTGGGTGCAGCTGCAGGCAGCACTTGAGGAAACCCAGCCATGGCAGCAGTCCCCGTGGGCAGAAACCACAGTCTCCGGGAGGTGGCGAGGTCAGGAACTGGGGAAACAGAGGAAGACTTAGGGTGTGCTGCCATCAGTGTGAGCTCGGTCCCTTTAGGCAGGGACAATCATTTGCATCCGGACAATGTTGTAGGAGCTGGGCTGGGATTGCACAGGGGAGCGACCGCAGTGCTGGGCTGGGGCAATGGCTGAGCTCCCCGCTGGTGTCAGAGATCAGAGCCGATCGGGCAAGAAACGACATGTGGGTTGCCAAATGCTTTCTTGGAGATGAGACTGGCTTACTAAGCAGGGTGGGATGTCTTTACAGTAGACATGGAAATTGGGTCAGGGGCATGGGT
>NW_009715343.1:0-46306 GCF_000703405.1 Apaloderma vittatum | reverse complement strand
CCTGACCCATCCTCTTTTTAAAAAAGAAAAAGCCACATAGTTACCTAATTTCTGAATATTGTTGTTTCATGAATGCACAGAATTATACAATGTCGTTTCTTAGTTTCTTACTTGTGTGAAATCCTTGTTTCAGATTAAAAGCTTCAAGGGTTTGCTGTAAACACTTGAGAGAAAAAAGAAATCAGATATCCTTTTAAAGATATTTATAAATATTTTCACATGCATATGTTTGTATCCTGGAAATTCATAAAAGAGTATTCAGGGCCTATAAAACAGAAATAGCTTTTTACATATCAATTATTTTAAATTTTTTAAAGCTCATATGAATTTATTTCAGGTGGAACAGCATCCAGGCAGAAAGGATTTTTGGGATGCATTCGTTCATTGCAGTTGAATGGAATGGCCCTTGACCTAGAAGAGAGAGCAAAGATAACGCCAGGAGTTGAACCAGGCTGTCCTGGACACTGTAGCAGCTATGGTAACCTGTGTCACAATGGTGGAAAATGTAGAGAGAAGTACAGTGGATTCTCCTGTGACTGCACTTTCTCTGCCTATGCTGGGCCATTCTGTAAGAAAGGCAAGCGTGCCTTTTAGCCTTACCAGTTACTGAAAACATGACCATACAGTCCAGAACAAGACCCTTTAAATGTTTGGAAAATATTTGTGTTTTATTTAATACACAGAAGCGTTCCTCTGACTTTATTAAGTGTAAATTTTGGTAAACACTGTCTTCCAGAGACATGTTCAACACACACTATTTAAAGCAGGAATCACATTACCTGAGAGGATCAGCATCTTTCATTTAATGTTATGCAACTCCTTCGATTATTTTATATTATACTAAAGCTAGGAACTGTATCTTTATAAATAAACTCTTGGCTAGCTGTCTTTTAAGTCTTAATCTCAAGTCTAAGACCAAATTTGGAAAACAAATGAAGAAGCAGAAGATCCTTAAAATTGTTTCTATGTAAAAAGAAAGTGAGATCACTGGAAATGAGAATGAACCCATTTTTTCAGCCATTTTGAAGGAGTTCTTTGGTGATGATATTACACCTGTAGATGACCACAAGTCATCAAGTTTTAATTTTAAAAATGGAAATTTACCTAGAGCTTTGGATATTTGCATATAATTCAGATTTGCTAATAATGACCTGTTTCCTCCATGTATTAAAGGCATTCTGCAGAGTACTCAGTAGCTTAAATTCTTTAACTCCATGTTCCTCTAAATTAGTGAGTCTCTGATCTGTCCAGCCATCACTGCCAACACAAGAATAAAGGACTCATGTGAAGTTGCTGTGGAGTTAGTATCACTGAGTGAGGAATGCTGCCTTCCACCTCCCCTGCAAACATGGTCGCACTGCTTGTTTACTATCCTGCAGGGGCAGTGTGACTCCTACTGCTCAAAGTGTGGAATGACCTTTTGTAACAACTTTCAGTCACCTGTCAAAGATGCTGAGATACATTACAGAAATTTCCAGAATTATTCTGAAGTGTGGAGGTTATGTGTGAAAACAGGGCAGTCTAACCCAGTTTCAGCAGAAAATGTCTGAGAGATAACAAAGATATATAGAAGCCCTTTGTAAGTGATTCCTGCATAAGAAAGCCATAATCCAGTTTGTATTTCCTTTTCTTTCTCCCACCTGACAATTCTGTTTTCCACATACGTGTTTTAGGTGTGGTCAAGCTTAATCAATACGTTAGGATTCAAACTACTGCACCTATTTCTCAGTAGGAGCAGTATACATACAAGATAGGACATATTGAGTTTGAGGAGATACATAAACAGGAAAAAAAATAGAACATATGTTTTAAACAAGACAAAAAGAACCACATCTTCCTGTAACATATATTTAAGACACATGTCTAATGACTTGTACTCTAACCCAAACTGTTTCTTATTTTTCTCCATAGTTCTAAATATTAGTTCCATTACATTTCTTTTTCAGATTATTGCAATAGTTAAGAATATATTTTAATTTGTTCTGTGGCAGAAAGAAAACAAGGAGCTTGTTTTGAATGATATTTAAAAACTGAATTACTTTTTGTTTCAGAGATCTCTGCATATTTTGGGACTGGCACTTCTGTGACATACAATTTTCAAGAATACTACACCTTAGCTAAAAATTCCAGTTCTCATGCTTCTTCTTTCTATGCTGACATGACACTCAACAGGGAAGCCATTACATTTGCCTTCCGAACAACACGGACACCAAGCTTACTGCTTTATGTCAACTCCTTCTACAAGGAATACCTCTCAGTCATTCTCACCAGAAATGGTGAGTGTTCAGACAGATCATCTGGAAACACTAATGAATGTCATAGCTGCCAATCCAGATTCACTCTGATTCCCATATTAGAGTCACAAAATAAGCATTGTCCTGTTGTTATTTTAAATGGTATACTTATTTTTCAGCTGCTTTACACATGAAAAACATTCCTTCTACTGTAATTCCAACTTCTAGTTTATTTTTTTAATCATGTTGGCAAAAATACTTATTTCAGGAAATCTTTTAGAAAAGTAGTAAAATATTTTAATTTATTTTTTAAATTTTTTATATGAAACTCAAAATCCATCTGATATGTCTGCTGCTCACATGGTGTATTAATTACCATGTTCATGATAAATAATAGAATGAATTAATAATTTTTAATTAATTTTCCAAATTAATCAGAAGACATTTAATTCAGTTAATTTCACAAGCTACATATATACACTCTGCCTCTGTGTTACATTGTGAAACAGTCTCTTTGTGATTGTATGTGTACAGACAGTATGCTGGAAGAAATGGAAAGCGGGATAGAAGTTATTAACTGCATCCTACCGAATTGTCACCGGTTAGGGGTTTACAGGGCCAGACAGTGTAAACATTTATTCAAGAGCAGTACTTCTAAAGTACTGAGGTTTATTTGGTAAGTAAATGACACTGATATGAGCTACCAGACTGTGTCTTTCTTGGCTGAATTATAAAAGTGCTTACTAAAAATTCTACACGAATTTGAACTTATTATTCAGATTTATGACAGTTTATGGCTATTTTTGACACTACATCCTATTTCCAACATTGCTATTACTTTTCCTGTTGCCTTCCTTTGCTTCTCACTATGTAAATTGATCATAGTTAATTCCTTAAACAAATCAGACATCTGTTTTGCTCTTCAAAGGCATCTGTGAAGGAGGAAGCATTGCATATAATCGACACTGACTGTTGTGTATGCAGTGTAATATACCTTTGCTTATTTATCCCTGCAGGAAGTTTACAGATCAGGTACAAGCTAGATAGCCATCAAGATCCCGATGTCTTCAGCATCAGTACCAAAAGCATGGCTGATGGACACCCACAACGTGTGAAAATTAACAGAGAGGAGGAAACGCTCTTTGTAGAGGTAATTCAGTTAGACACATACACACACACAAAAAATAAAAGAAACCACGAAACACATAAACCTCAAAGACAGATTATCATAACAAAGTAGAAGATTCAGAGCAAAATGGAGTAAATAGTTTTCATGCCCCGAGATTCAGGACGTTGACTCACTCAGGTTCTCGATTTCCAGGCCAGGATTAAGGTGTCTTACACCAAGGATCCGAACAGCAATTTTATTTATCAGTCACCCCCACAATGAGGTATTTCAACTGCCTACTCAGTGCAGTGAACACACTTCACAATAATGGGTTATTAGTAAGAAAAAGAAACCGGCCTTGCCACAGGTAGCTTTCTGTTATAGCTAGGAAAGGAGAGAAGGAAAGGGACAGAAAAGGGAAAGACCACCACCCTTGGATCCAGCGACGACCACGGCACATGCACCCGTCTCTGAACGCTGGGCGAAAGAGCGAGTGCACAACTGCCCGGGGTGAGCGCCTCTTGTACAGTCAAGTTCCTGCCACAGACTGGGAACGGGTCTGGGGGATGGTGGGGTCTTCTCGGGGGGGATGTGTTACCCCTCCCTCTCCCGGCTTCTCGCAGCCACAGCTCCCAGCTCTACCCACCCCACAACTCCACCGGGGCAGGGCTGGGGCAGGGGCTCAGCAAAGCCCTGAGTCACCCCCACACAAACACAGACAACAGTTAAAATGTGATTGCCCGCAAATAAACTGTTCTAATATATCAAGTAAATAAAGCAAAGATTAGCAGGCTTATGACCCACAATGAAAGTCTACATTAAATAATCTCTTCGGTGTTCATCTTATCTATGTCAATAGGTCAATACTTACTCATCATTTTATATGAAAATACAATGAATTTTGATTGTTCAACTTTCACAATTTGTGAAATGTGTATCACTGCCACCATCTGGGTTAGATCCTGCATTTTCTTTAGTGTGTCAAATTATGTATCGAATTATAGTACACATATATTACAATCTAGGTAATAATTTAAATCTGATTTTCTTTGGTGCTTTTACATCAAAGGGGTGACTATTAAGGATTTTTTTTTTGGTGAAAATTTGATGATAAAATATTTTATTTTTTAATAGTAGATAATAGCATGTAAAGAAGTCTTATTTTTTAATTGCAATTTAAAAAAAAAAAAGAATGTTACAAGTTAGTACTTTGAGTGTAGATCTGACTTTGCTTAATTATTCATTTGTAGAAGGCTTGAAGGCAAGTAGCACTAGAAGTACCTTGGGGGGACAGATATAATGTTTGATCTCTATGAACTAAATATTGAGGGCTTTTTTTTAATTATAAGAGTTTTTTTTTCATTTTTGAAGGTTTACCACTTTTATTCATCTTACAGATGAAAAAGAAGGAATCAGTCAAATCAATAGGAAAAATAAAAGCTTATTAAGTGGAAAGCTTAATAAGTATCACAGCTATAATCAGTGTTCTGAGGAAGCTGATCATCTATTTCCTGATTAGTTTTTATGCTATAACTAATGAATGCTTCCCTCAGCTCCTTTTATTTTTAACCTTCATCTTATCTGCTTTTATACAAACTTTGACTAATATCTCTTCCATTATTCTACTTTGTTCTTTGCCACACCCTTCTGTAGGTTAACCAGAATGGAAAAATGAAGTTTATCCTGTCTTCAGGCACAGAATTTAATGCAATCAAATCTCTTACACTTGGCAAGATTTTAGGTAAGTAGAACACCATAGAGTTTTCTGAAACATAGATTAAAATGTCATCATGGTACGTAAAAAAACCACCCCAAAACTGTAATCTCATTGAAAGCTATTTGTTGCCCTGAATTAATTAGACACTGAGTCACAATCAAGGTAGAAACTTCAGTTCTGTTGAAATACAAATATAAACCTGGGTAAGTCCTTTCTGAACAACGATCCAGTGCATTCCATTAAAAATAATTTCATACTTCTCTCTCTTATTTTGAAATCAAGCACTATGAAACACCACTTTACCTTTTTAATTTCAGGAAAAAAGAAATCACTGTGAAATCATACACAAAGACTACAGAATACTATTAATCATGTACTATATTGGAAAAACTTTCTGTGATTAAGATTTGATGTAAAACGTTAGGGATAAGGTAATGTAAGCAAAAATTTTTTTAGATTATTTTAAAAAACTATATTAAGCTATGACAAATTATTTTGTCTAGCTATGACTCATCAAAAGCTGTCTCCTTCTCTGTAGTAACCATCCAAATGGAATTTACCTATCTACAAATACCTTTTTGTCAACTTTGTTACAATAAAATAGCCTGAACTAAAATTCTTAAGATCTTACAATTTTCATATTCATCACATTGGGAAAACCCAGTGATAGAAGAAGATGTGGTGCTGGTGATATTTCTGTTTCCTTTAAAGTGATTTAAAGGCTGTTTTGATACACTCCAATATCAAGTAAATGTCTATTTGTTATTTTTTTCACTAATAGCACTTTTTGTTGTAACAATATGAAAACAGAGATGGTACGGTTTGTAGTAAATAATAAGTAGGGGTACATCAACCTTTTCAAAATTTTGTAGGAAAACTGATTATTTTTACCTTTCCATAAGGGGTTTTGGATTGTTGGATAAATAGTTTTACCAAAATATGTATTACTGGAAAAGATCATATCAAGTTTATAGATCTTAAATGTTTTTTAATTTCCTATGGCATACAGGTTAGTGCAATTACTGGTGCAATTCTGTTTATTTTTAATAAAAGCATTTTTAAACAAAAATTTTGAATCATGTTCCAGAACAAGATCTGGGAAATCAACTGCCTCCCCCTCTAATTCTTCAGTGTTTGAATAATTAACCAGTAATATACCTGGAAAGGAGTGATGGTTTTTCATTTTTTAAAAATCTCATTAAGTAAGCTGAAGTGTTAACAAAGGCTTTTTTTAGAAATAAATTTAGAAAATTGTGATATGTGGCGCAAAAGAAATTGAGATGTCATCTCAATTTAGTATAGACAATATATTACTTTATCTTGTTCCCTGCAGGCTTATAGGAAGTATTTACATGTTTTATGTAATACTTTAAACCAGAGCATTGAAGTGTTTTCTTCACATTCATTTGTATGTGGTTTGGTTTAGAGGAATTTTACTACTATTCACCTGAGGTGCCCCTCCAGGATTCATATATCTACCACTATTTGTATAGTACCTTTGGGAGTAACATCTTTGGAAATCATTGTTTCTGCGACTGTTACAGGCCCAGAAATATTGTCCTGGCTATAATAGAAAACACTACTATGTTTTCCCAAAGAATTTCTTACTGACAAGTGAAGCATTATCTGAAACAGTCCATTATGACACTGTGTGGAAAGCAATGAGTCTCTGCCATTCTGTCTGGCCTCTATCTACACTCAAATAATGGAAATCCTAAACAAAATGTATATGAATTTAGTTTTCAACTTCATTCTGATTAAAAATTAGAATTTAACTCTTTCTGTCAGTCATATGTGTTCGTACATGCACACACAAATACACAGAAGCAGTTTCAATTTATTATTATTATGAAATTTTCAGTAAAATATATAATAAAGAAGCACAATTAAGATTATTTCTGACTCATGATTGTTTTAAAATGCAGATATGTAAGGGGATTAATTGAGACAGATTTGAATATGATATTTCAAGTGTAATTGATTTAAAAGGCTGTTGTATAAAATCATAGTATCATGGAGTGTTTTCAGTCTGAAGAAACATTAAGAGGTCATCTAGTCCAACTTCCTGCCACAGGCAGGGTCATCTTTCACTAAATCAGGTTGCTCAAAGCCCTGTCCATCTTAACCTTGAACATTTTGAATGATGGGGCATCCACAGCTTCTCTAGGCAACCTGTTCCAGTGTGTCACCACCCTCATCACAAAAAACAACATGCAAACCCAGAAACATTTTCCTTATGTTTACTCTAAACCTATCCTCTTTCATTTTAAAACCATTAGCCCTTATCCTGTCATACAGATCCTCATAAAAAAAAATCTCCATCTTTCTTATAAGGTACTTTGACGTATTGAAAGGCTGCAAAAAGGTCTCCCCAGAGCCTTTCTCTCCTTCAGACTGAACGACCTCAAAATTTTCAGCCTTTCTTCACAGGAGAGGTGTTCCAGCCCTTTGACCATGCTTGCGGCACTCCTCTGGACCTGGTCGAAAAGGTTCACATCTGTCTTTTGCTGGGAACCCCACAGCAGTACATAGCACTGCAAGTGGGGTCTCATCAGTGCAGAGCAGAGGGGCAGAATCACCTCACTTGACCTGCTGACCACACTTCTTTTTGTGCAGGCCAGGATATGGATGGCTTTCTGGGTTGTGAGCACATATTGGCAGATCATCTCCATTTTTTCATCCATCAATGCCCCCAGGTCCTTCTCTGCAGGACTGATCTCAATCCATTCATGCCTCATTCATGCCTCATTCATGCCATCATCATGTACTGATATTGGAGATTACCCCAACTCAGGTGTGGGACCTTGCCCTTGGCCTTCTTGACCTTCATGAACTTCACATGGGCCCACTCCTCCAGCCCGTCAAGGTCCCTCTGGATGGCATTGCTTCCCTCAAGAGAATCAGCTGTGTAACACAATGTGTTATTATCCACAAACTTGTGGACGGTACACTCTATCCTACTGTCTATGAAATTGAAAGAGATATTGAACATTACTACTCCCAGTGTGGATCCCTGAGGGACACCACTTGTTAATGATCTTCATTTAGACATTAAGCTGTTGCATGCAACTATGTATATAAGGCCACTCAGTTAATTTCTTGTCTATCAAATAGACGATTGTGTTTTTTCGTTCAGAAAATGTTATGTAGAAAAGGTGGAGAAATAGTTTTGAATATATAGTAAAATACATACAGGAATAATTATTTACGTAATTATGGTAATCAAATACTAAGTAGCTTAAAAAGTATGAAATAATGCAATTTAAAGACTTTATTTATAGATTTTTTAAAAAACCTCACGAAACAACAAACTAGTTATTGCTTAGTTGTGATTGTAAGCGTCTCAGTGTACGTGGTGTGTTTTCTTTCTGGAAAAATAATTAAGGACTTCTAACATAAACAGAAATATACTTTACTTTTGAAGTGTAAACTTTTTATAGCTCAGTTCAGAAAAGAACTGGTATATAGATATGCACAGAGAATGGATAAAAGAATGATTATTTAAGCATAACTTTAAATTAATACTCTCTGAAATATAAACTCCTTGAAGAAAATTGTTTAAAATATTTCACCTCCACACAAATCAAATATAAAACTGAATCATGAATTTGCCATGTTTTGAAGTGTAGTAGTCTATTGCAGCCATGCTCACATGAGATTAATACTACAGTACAGAATTACAGTGCAGAATTAAAGGCTTTGTTATCTTTGTTATAAAATACCATATCAAAGCTTGCATTAATTTATTTAGATATGTATTCAATGCAATGTGATGAATTGTACATTTCTAGGTAAACAGTAGTTTCTATTGATCAGGATCAATGTTGTCTCTTCCAAAGAAAACACATCATTATAGAAGTTCTGAGGTGGGAATTTCTTCCATTATATGATGGCTTTGTACCATCACAGCAGTGTGAAGCATGGAGTTACAATGACCCGTGGGGGCACTCAGCCCAATCTGGCTCACTTTACAGAATCTATTATACTTGCCTCCATTTCAAAGGAGAGATGCTGTTCAAGAGCTGCTGTTTCTTTTATGAATCTGAATGTTTGGATCTTGACTCCGGTGTAGTCATGCCTAGAAATGGAAGGAGACTTTGTGAAAACAGCGGAAAAAAGTAATGATTTTTTGCTACAGTGAAAAAGTCTAAATAGAAAAAGGAGTAACAAAATATCAAATCATATATTTCTTTTACTTTGAAAAATTGTTCAGGAAAACCCCAGGAGTTTTAAAGTAGGCCAGAAAACTGAGGATTTTCTAAGAATTTTCTTCAGTTGGAAAAGTACTTGTCTGAACTCTTCTGCGGTTGTCCATTGTTCAGCTTTTTGTTGAAAACATATCTGAGAATTAGCTGCTGAACTGGTCTTGAATTCCTAGGGGAAAAAAAAATAAAAAAAAAATCAGTGTTCTTCCTCACTTCCTAGAATCTAAACCTAGTGGAAAGACTTCTGACTTTATATTATAAAACACTGTGACAAAAATATTCAGAGAGCTAGGCTCTGTTAGGACTCAGCAAAATTTATGAAAGTTAAGTTATAAGGAAAAAGAGAAGTAGCTGACAGCTACAGAGTTCGTATAATGCAAGTCAAAGGGCTTTTTATGTTTTTGTTTTCTTTCTAAGAAGATACTGTCTCTCAAAGCACCCCACATTGTAAGACTGTAGAAACCTCTCTTTTTACAGCAGCTCACCAAGGAAGTAGTTTCCTTCCACTGAGTAAAGCTACATTAGGCCAGGACGAAGCTCTCCAGCTTTCACAAAAGCGAGAGTGAGGAGCTGTGGGATGTTTATTTTTTCAATGAAAGTTGCTAAACCTTCCATGCCACTTGAGATAAAAATAGGCTTTCAGTAAGATTTACTTAGATTTGATTTACACACGACATTTTACCAGCTGAAGAGATACGTGATTTTAAGTTAATTTACTTAAACGAAGTTGTCACACTGAATATGGACATCTATCATAAAGTAAAATTAGGATACTTCTGTAATACATAAACCCCAAATTTTAACAAGACTCTTAGTAAGAAGCCCAAAGTTAAACCAATAAAATATTTTTGGACTCGTATTTGTACAGAACTTCTGTATATTCAAATTATAATATTTTATTTTAATGCAATTGCCCTTTCTTATATTATTGTTTGTGTCTGAAATGATAAGATTGTATAATTTATTTCTGTCTTTATGGGAATATCTTTAGGATATTTAATAACAGCACAGCTTGCTTCAGAACTCTAATTATTATAATTTTATTGATAAAGAAGACACCATGTGATTCATAGAATGGCCTAGGCTGGAAGGGACCTTAGAGATCATCTATTCCAACCTCCCTGTTATGGGCAGGGACGCCACCTCTCGACTAGATTGGGCAACACATGGGGACCGAGCAGGAAGTGGCAAAATACTCACTGTACTCTACTAGTATGTGAAAATACAATTATAATTACAATTGGTAACTAGAAAATCAGCTTTTAAAAACAGTAATGTATGGCTACTCCCAAAAAAGTGCTGCAGTGAAGCACATGTAAATAACAGTTGCTTCAAAAAGGTGTTTTTCTTTTTTTTTCTTTTTTACTTACTCTATGAATTTTGGAGTTCATTTACTAACAAAATAATAAAATTCAATCTTTTTAAATTGCTTTACAAGAACCTTCAGTATTACTTTGTCTCTGTAAAATGTACATTTTAGTGCAGCTCCCACAATTTAAAATACATATAATTGTACTGCAGCAAATTTATGTGAAATGTATTTTGAAATAAGTTTATTTCATCGTATTTTTAGTTTAGCCAACCAAGCTTGTAAAATCTTACTTTCAGTATAGAAGCTTTTCAGGATAATTGTTTGGGGAAAGAGAAAGTCTTTTAGTCTTGGATGAAATGCTAGTACTTAAAAAAATCAATATTCAGGGATTTAATGGAAACACTTTAGTTTAATGAAATAATTCTATTGGCAAAATATTTTCCTTCTAATATTATTTTTTGCTACTCAATCTTAGCAGTGTGACAAGTGACATTTTCACAAATAACACTTAATCATGACTCCTGATTGCTGAATTTGTATTTTTGAAAAGGTAGCAAAAAGTCTCAATGGCAGGACTATCTACTACTTTCTCTTAATCAAATTGTTTCTTTCATTTTGTGTATTTTTTCAGCAGCATACTGCTGAAACAAATAGTAAATTTAGAAAAAGGGGCCTAGCCCATTTTGGAGTGTTTTTAAACACCACCACCAACACAAGGTCACTGCACAAATATGAGATTTTGTGGCATTCCATTCCAAGAATATTGTTAGTACCTCCAGCTAGTAGTTTAACTATGAAAGTCAAATGTGCAGGAATTTTTTCTATGGAGCAGAATCATGTAATGTCTCAAGAGACCCATCAGGATCATTAGGTCCAATTCTCTGCTCCTTGCAGGACTATCTAAAACTAAACCTTATAACTAAAAACATTGTCCAGATTTTCCTTGAACGTTGACAGGCTTCATGCCATGACCACGTCCTTGAGAAGCCTGTTCCAGTGACCAATCACCCTCTCAGTGAAGAATCTTTTCCTAATGTCCAATGTGAACTTCACCTGATGCAGCTTCATTCCATTTCCTTGTGTCCTATTGCTGGTCACCAGAGAGAAGAGATCAGCACCACCCTCTGCTCTTCCCTCCTTGAGGAAGTTGTAGACTCTGATGAGGCCATTCCTCAGTCTTCTCATCTCCAAGATGACCAAACCAAATGACCTTAACTGCTCCTCCTAAGTCTTTCTGTCATGTCCAGACTAAGGCAATCCCTGGGCACGCTTTGGATCATAACTTAGGTTTGGGATACCCACAGACACGAGATGCAGCCACAGCAAGAGTTAGAAAAAGCAAAAAATTTATTAAGCAATGAGCAGTAATCAACAACTGAGGAAGGGATTGCAAATATTGCTTTTATATTAGAGAGAAGTAGAATGGTTAAGAGAAAAGAGAAACAAAAGGGAAAAGAAGAGGGGAAAGGAGATAGAAATATCACCAGCCTGGGTTCCAGTGCTGTCCAGCAGCATTTTTGGATCCGATATGGCAGAGCATGCTAGCTGTAGTTTGGTAGGTTGCCTTTTTATGTTTTTTGGCAAACCTAGCCCCCTCCTACAAGTGGAGTCTACACTAATTTCCATGCAGATGAAGTGACGTCTTCCAGAAGATTCCCTCAATGAGTTGGGGTGCTGCTTGAGGGGTCTCTGGTGATTTCTGGGGGTCTTTGGAGGTTGAGTTCCCCTTCAACCTGCCTGACAATAGTTTGAACTTTCCATTTATCAGGTTTCGGTTAGGCAGCTTTAGGAATAGAACGTGAAGTCAACAACATACAAAGGAAACAGTCCATCACTGCAGGGGCTTGTTCCTGTCTCTGGGGTTTCCTGTGGACTATAGACAGTCTGTCATTGCAAGGCCTTCCCATCCTTGTGGTTTTGTGTGGTCAATGGACAGTTCACCACTGCAGGGTCTGTTCCCATCTTTATGGTTATCTACAATCTTCTTTGAGCATTAGATCCAAGTGCCAAAATAACATAAGGACCCAGCCTATTTCGGACATCTTTCTTTTAGTCTCTCACACTTACCCCTGAGACCATTCACCACCTTAGTCACCCTCCTCTGGACACACTCTAATAGTTTAACATCCTTCTTATACTGAGGTACCCACAAGTGCACACGGTGCTGGAAGTAGGGCCGCACTCATGTGGTGTAAAGTGGGATAGTCACCTCTCTCAACCAGCAGGCAATGTTGTGCTTGATACATCCATCCCAGGACATGGATTGCCCTTTTGGCTGACAGGTCATGCTATTGACTCATACTCACGTTGCCATCGACCCCAAAGTGCAACTGATTGCTCAGCTCTCTAGTCTATTCAGATCTCTCTGTAAGGCCTCTCTACCCTCGAGGGAGTACACAGCTCCTCCTAATTTAGTATTATCTACAAACTTACTTAATATACATTTGTTTTCTGTATCCAAATCATTTACTAAAACATTAAAAAGTGCTGGTCTTAAAACTGAGCCCCAAGGAGCCCCAATAACAACTGGCTGCCAGCCACATATAACCCTGGCCTGACCTGTCAGCCAATTGCTCACCCATCGTATTGTGAACTTGTTTAGTTTTCAGACAAGATAAGGTTGTAAAACAACATGAAACATTTTGAAATCTTCAACATCGTAAAAGCATAAAGGTCAAAGCAAGTCTTTGCATTGCACTGTTCTTATCTTAAATGTTCGATTAGGAGCTGTATATGTTATGACTTTCAGTATTACTTCACAGAGGAAAGATGGTTGAAGCAGAATTCAGGAAAGTGGGTTACTGAGTTGGAGTTTTGCTTTTTTTTGAGTTTTGCTTTTGCCTTTTTTGTGAAGAATGTAGGTGGAGTAATTTTTTCAATCTTTTTTGAAAAAATTTGAATACAATTAGCAAATAAATTGCCGTAAAGATGCTTAAGGATGGATAACTGCAGTTTACTATAAGATACAATCTCTGATAAACAACCTGTGTATATTTGTGTCATTTTAAATCAGTTAAATAAGACTTGGGCACTAAAGCAGAGAAATGTTTGCCTTCACCTAAACTTTACCATATATACCAGCAAAATTGCTTAATCTAATAAAATGCTTTACCTCAGCCCAGCAGTATTTTCTAATTAATTACTCAAGCAAACTCAAAGGATTTCAAATATCTAATTTCCTTTCATATTATGCACATGCATTGTTTATGAGATGATTTGTATAGGAAGTAAGAACATAATAGAAAACTCTCCACTTGAAGTTTTCAATTCTACTTATAGTTAGAGATATATAAGGGGTTTGGACTTTTTTGTTGTTTTTTTTTTTGGCATCTCAGCTTAGTCTTTTTTTAAGACATCCAGATCTAGTACATCCTTCAGCGCAGTGAGGATGTCATCAGAAGCAGTTAAACATCCAACTTTTTATGTAATACATCACTGTAGGTAAGCAGGCTCTTGAGTGACACCAATCTATCTAATCATACATCATTATTTCAATAAGCAGAGAGTAGTTGGGGGAAAATGCTGCTATACTGTTTTGCAACATTCTACCAAAACACATTAGCCCAATTTTTACTATTAACCTTACTGTATTGAGAAGTGCATTACATATTGATTTTTTAAAATGGTGTGGTAGCCATTGTAAAGGTTTGAAGTTCATTCCTGAGTTTTAGGATAAATTAGAGTTGGAAGTGAATAAGATGGAATTCCCATTTTGTTTGCAGGCAACCTGAAAATTTACTTTCCTTAAGAATCTTTGAATAATTAGTACTTCCAGATTTTTTGCTTGAATTAGCACTATCAGAGTAAATAAACTATTTTCCAATTCCAAAGTAGTGCATTAGTGAGCATTAGGTGGTAAATAGAGAGCTTTGACAGGAACCTGCATTCAGAAAGACAGCTCAAGGGAATAAGAGATGTTTGTGGGTTCTTTCCTTTCTTTTTTCCTTTCTTCCTTTTTTCTCTTTTCTCTTCTTTTTTCTTTTTTTTCTTTTTTCCTTTTTCTTTTTTCTTTTTCCTTTTTACTTTTTCTTTTTCCTTTTCCTTTTTTCCTTTTTATTTTTCCTTTTTTATTTTTCATTTTTCCTTTTTTCTTTTTTCTTTTTCCTTTTTCATGTCTTCTTCTTTCTTCTTTTTTCTTTTTTTTTTCTTAGTGGGAAAGATAATGGTATCATGTGTAAAATGTATAGCAAATTGTAAAAACATTAATCTTTTAGAATTTGATAGATTTCCAGGATCTGAGGTCTTCAGAGAGTTTTTGTTTTGACAGACTTGATAGTGATGGAATGGAGTAGATATATGAATCTGTGGAAAGAATATGAGCCAATAATGTACATATTTATGAGAAGAAATCTAATAAAATATGTATTTTTCATGAATATATGCTTCATCCTTATCTTTTTGCACAATGAAAAAATGTTGCATTTTAATTTAAATATTTTATTTTTACATTTATATCTTTTTGGTTTGGAACTTACTACAGTAAGCTAAAAGCATTTGCCTCAGCAGACTAGCAACTGTCATCTGTCAAAAAAAACGGTTGAATATTTCTGACTGTCTTTTCATTAAAGACAGACAAGAAAGGGATTCATGAATCTACATATGTTGCTGTAACTCAAATATACTCAGAGGAACACAGGTTAATTATTCATTTATTCTTCTGTCACTTTATTTTGTTCATTTGCTCTATGATTAATTGTGTTCTGTTCCTTTTGATTAGCAGAAAACAGCGATGTAGATGAGGAGACTATGAAGGCAAACTCTCAGGGGTTTATTGGATGTCTCTCTTCAGTGCAGTTCAACCACATTGCTCCTTTGAAGGCTGCACTGCACCGCAGCAGCTCATCCCCCGTCGTTGTAAAGGGACACTTCACTGAATCCAACTGTGGTACTTTAACTGGAGCTGACTCAACATCAAGTGAAACAACCCATTCATTTGCAGGTAGCATATGGTTATCACTTGTTCTGATCTCTGCAGCAAAATCTAAGTAGAGTACTCACAACTTGAATCAAAACAGTCTTTTTCTTTTTTTTTTTTTTCATATAAGTTAACATCTCAGGAGTACTTTGAAAAATAGTTCTTTTATGTGTACTTTTTTTCTCTAGCTTTTCTCCTTTCTCCCGAATGTTTACATTTTTCTCCTTATCTCTGCAAAGTATTGTCTACATTACTCTTCTTCCTTGCATGCTTATATATCCACACTACTGCCACTGTACCATATTGTACATGCACTATAATCATGTGAGAATTTCTTTAAAACCCTTCTATTTGTCTGTCACTATCCTTTTTTTCTGCTGCAGATCACTCTGGACCAATAGATGAGGGAGAGCCCTTAGCTAATGCAATCAGAAGTGACTCTGCAATTATTGGAGGTAATAGGGACTATAACAACTCCACAGGAACCATTTTTTTCCCTAATAACTGTGAGTCTTTCAATGCTGCAGTGAAGTCAGTTTAGTCCTGTGTGCTTAAGGAAACTAGCAAAAAGGCTTAATTTTATTACAAGTGGTAGACAAAAATTAAGCATTATTTTAAAATGCAATCAATAACTCTTACATTTTCTTATTTCCTAAATTTGTGCCATCTGTGCTTCTATATAATGGAACATTCTTCTGAACAACAAGGTACAAAGAACTTGTCTTATACTAGTGTTTATGACTTTTTTAAAAGTCCTTGGATATGTTGTGAAAATAGCACGTTTAAAAAAGAGCAATCTTTAATCCTTGACTATACAAAAAAAAAATCACATTTTGCTACACAATCAAATTCAAAATCTTCCTTAATACAGCTGAGCAACACAGACATTTCTTGAGAAAATGGGGTCTAACACTGCTTGAATCAATCCTTTGACAGACTGAGGCAACATTCATTCTGGCTCCGCATTTGGAAAGTAGTGTACTCTTTGGACAGACTATCACTTGCACTGATCAGCAGCTTAAAAATAAAACACATGTTAAAATAATAGTAAGGAGAAATAATTACTTTTTGTTTGAAATACCATTTATCCTTCTTCTTCATATTTCTTCCAGCCACATTTCTCAGCTCAAGTAGAATTGCAGATGATCATCCACAAACTCTTCAAAACATTCACTGAGAAAGATCAGTGTACAGTTCGTCTGTTCCTAAAATCATTGTGTTCACAATCCCTTTACTTTCTAAGCTTACATGAACAAATATAGTATAAAGCTTAGGACAAGGTTCTTACAAGGTTCTTAAACTTAAAGCACAAGACTGATAATCAGGATGTGCATATTCAATTGCTGTGTCTTTTTGACTGACCATTCTTAAGCCAAGAACAATCTCTGTTGTAATGGGGAGGCCTACCTCTGTCTCTTTAGCAGGATTGAAGAATACTTGAATGAGCATTTACAGGGAGAATTTGGGATTGGGGACCCCCAGGAGAAATTGAATTTCTGTCACCGGCGTTAGAGCGAGTGTATAGCTATGTCAGCTTTTTTTTTTCCTTCCGAGTAATAATATTGTTTCTTGGTCTTCCCCAGTGAGAATTTCTGGTGGTATTTATTCTCTTGGGAGGAGGTAAGGGAAGGAAACCTATTTTCACTCCTGAAGATGGTATTTTCATGGTGTAATTCACTGTTTCAATTTCCATTAGTTACTTCAACAGAAAGAGGGCAGGAGGAGGGAAAGGTCATCCCCTCCATCTTTTACATTCTGACTAGGTTTCCTCTCTAAGGGTTTTAAAAGCCTCAGCAGACAAATGACATAGTGGGATTTAGCAGAATAAAGCTGCCAAGGTTTCTTGCTGAGGATAAAAGCATTTAGATCTGTGGAAGGTGTGTTAAGATAAGAACAGGCAGTCAGTTGTCTGTCTTCCTTTTATAATAATGGTACCTGCTATGGTCAGTGCCTGCCAAAAGCAAACCGCATGTCCGTGACCTTTAACACTGTAGTGTTAAAGATCCTAAAATAAGAGGTAATAAAACCTAGAAGCATTCTTGCTTATAAAATTATACTTATGTCTGTATGCTTTTATACACATAAACTTTGAGAATTTTACTACTTAATTCAGTGAGGTCAGAATTTGAAAACATGATTTCTGACTTCTACATGTCTAACTCTGTGAAAAATTACTTTGCTTTTTCAAAAGATAAGTATTATTTTACATGAGTATCTGTACATAAAGATCACCTTATGTACTAGATAATTTAGTGTGAGTGGAGATTTTTAAGTGTACTAAGAACAAAATCATTTTTGAACCTCAAGCTACAATCTTACAGGTTTTTTAAGATAACAGGAATCTCACAATTTTATTGTTATCAAACTCATTTGGGAATATGCACTTACAAGTTTTCTACTGCTTAACTGTTCTTGCTTAAAAGTCAAAATAAAACAAGTTGTACAACACTCAGTAAACGTTAAATGTAAATACTCTCACATGAATATAACTAAGAGTTGTACGAATTCAGCTATCTCAGTCAAGGCAAGATCATAGACATCCCTTACAGGGACCATGTACCGTGACAGTGAAAAAAAAGGATAACTGTTCTATTTAATCTAAATAAGAACAAGATTGAGATTACGGTCTTTTCCAGGGAAAAGGATACCACACAAAAAAAAAGTTTATATTCTTACCTTTGAGGATGGCTGTTCATACCAGAGAGTACAAAAAATGGCAAGTATTGAATTTTGGATGGCCTGTTCTCTTTACAGTTCTAAGGGACTATGCATTTTTATTTTTCTTGCAGTAGTGGCCAAGTTATGCACCAGATTGTTCCTTCATCTAGTACAGCAAAGCCACTGAATTACAACTATTTCCCAGACTGTTTAGTGTTTTTTTCCTCTCTGCAACTTAGTCTTGCTTTATGCCTCTTCGACAACACTTTCTGCTTCCCATCTGTTTCATTTCTCCTCAAATTCCTCTCCCGCCCAACTTCTGACTCAATCTTGAGCAGCTGAGACCATCACGAGAGGATAAATGAGGAAGACAGATGGGCTGGAAGGTCATGCTTATCTCTGTGGAAGATATCTCTTTCTTTATCGTTCCTAATCTGCTGTGCTAGGACCATATTGTTCACTCATATTGAACCTGTTGCCCACCAAGACCCCCAGGTTCCTCTCTACAGGGCTGCTCTCCAGCCAAGTGGATTCCAGTCTGAGCTGCATTTGTGGGTTATGTATTCTCAGATACGAGACTTTACACTTATTTGTAGATCATGAAGACTCTTCATCACAGTACGATGTACTGTGGCTGAGGAGCTGAGAGTGGCTGAGGAGCGGGAGAGCAGAAGCTGGGGAAAAGGATAAAGTCATAGTAGTCATACTCATAGTAATGCATTTTGTACTGTGCCATTGTCTGGCATGAAAGTCCCTGAAGAGCAGCTCCTCATATCTGCAGTGACTTGAGTTCCCAGCCTGGCAGAGATCTAGGGGCTGACTGTGAAGGAAGAAAAGACATCGTCTTAACTAAAGTACCCTAAAGTCCCTACTGGTCTTTCTTTCAAAAAATTCACAAACTGTAGTATTCTGTGGAATTTTAATTTTATTTTAGTAATAGTGTGCATAATTCTAGAAGAATCACGATGAAGCTTATACTGCAGTGCTGTTTCTGGTCTGAAAGCAGCTACGGCTTCTTACTTCTCAGGCTTCCCTGAAACTCCCTCCATTATGAGAGGGAATCATTCCTTCTTTGTCCTGCTCTCTCATGAGTTATTATTTGTCTATCTTTTCTCTTGACTTTTTTTTCTTTTCTTCTCCTAGGTGTGATAGCAGTTGTGATATTCATCCTGCTCTGCATCACTGCCATAGCCATACGTATTTATAAAAAAAAAGGCATGTACTCAAAAAATGAGGCAAAAGCATCTGAAAATGAAGACAGTGCTGAACCTGCACTGAAAAGTGAGCTCAGCATGCAAACAACAGCCAATGAAAATCAAAAGGAATACTTCTTCTGATTTGCATTCATGATTTAATTTAATAATGTGACAGTCTGACTTTCTTGCTAAGCCAGGGGCTCTCAATGGATGGAAAAAGCTCTTGCACTCTACAGTACCTGCAACAGATTTGAGACTTATTATACTGCATATGTTCAGTCTCAGTGATTGCTATAGGGGGCCTCATTAAATTACATGCATTCCTTAGCTATTATACCATAAATGCATTTTATGTAACAGTGAATTAGATATTGTAACCAATTTCATTGTTGGTAGTTTCCGACTGTTCTGATGTGATCTTCTACAACTGAAGTTTAACGTATATTCTGAATATGATTTTTGAATGAGAAAATTGTTATGAAGTTAGTCCTATCCTTTTCTTTAAAATTTGATTCTGGATTTTGTTCAAGGTGAAAGGTAAATTCTAATACTTTGTGTTACTAAAGAAATTCTGCTGTGTTGAATTATAGTGATCCCTCTCAATTCCTCAAACTGAAAATGCCTTTTGAACTACTTTTGGCAGGTGTCAACATCTGCTTGTGAGCCATGGAGTTTGGTGTCTACAACAAACTGTACTTAACTTTCTGTAGGATATGACCAATGTCATTGCTATCCCTTCTTATTGACAAGCCTAGCAGAACTTTATACGGAAGGGTGTACACTGTGCTGAAGTGTTGTGAAATCTCTTTTGCAGTAGGTTTTTACTTACGATCAAATGATGGCACCAACAGACTCATGCACAATCTAGGAAATAT
The DNA here is from genome assembly GCF_000703405.1 of Apaloderma vittatum. Taxonomy (NCBI): domain Eukaryota; kingdom Metazoa; phylum Chordata; class Aves; order Trogoniformes; family Trogonidae; genus Apaloderma; species Apaloderma vittatum. Next base: position 26,086 of record NW_009715343.1, on the reverse strand, counting down.
AAATAAATTTGAGATCACAGAAGGCAAGATATTTGCTTGGAAAGATCAAGTAATATATTAATAATAGTTAATTTTTCATGAGTGAGAACACCCAAAGATGATCAAGGTTATTGTCCCTGGAAATTAGAAATGCTTCTTCTGTCAAGAAGTAATGTTCTGTGCACTATCAGAGATGTATTCTCTGAAAACACTGTATCTATGATGTGCTCCAGACCTCAAGTTTACGTTATTCTAAATCATAGAAATTATTTATGATTATTATGACAGTAGAAGTAAGTTGTTTGGAGTGTGCTACAGTGGCTGCTACTTTAATACTTCTGTTCTTCACCCTTACCAGAACTTACTATACCTCTGCAATATAAGATCTGATTATACCACTCAAAATTAAACAGATGTTTACTATACTAACAGATTAAATGAGAGCTGTCTATGATATTGTGTTAACAAATCATCAGATATGAAGAGGTTGAAGCTGTCCAAAGAGAAGACTGTAAGGTCATTTTAGACACCATAGCACACCTGAAATATCCCTGTGGCCTGGTGGTAATGTCTCCAGTTCTACAGAAGGTATGTGTCTTTTGCAGGAGACATCTGGGAATCAGTTAGGATACTGTACCCCGAGGCACTGAAAATAGCACAGCACTAGATTCCAGTATTTAGGTAACTGAACCCCACGCAAATCTTTTTTATTTTCCACCAGGCAGAAGACTGTGCACTTAGAGCTTGGATCTGGGAAAAAAAATCAAGAATTCTGTGCCCTTGCAGACTTGATCTTAAAATTTAAACAGCTTTCAGAATTTATTTATATCTGCTCCCATTGAAAGCAATGATAACAGTCATTGCTTTTATCCTCTGTCAGTGAGGAGAATCAAAACTAGACCCTAGACTGTGAAATTTAGAAAATGTTTATCATTGATGCCCAAGAGTATTATATAGACATGAAAACCTGACATCGTGTGCCACAAAACTTTAATATGTAAATTTCTTTACATAAATGGTAGTTGTAAATATAAATGTCCAGTAGATATTGTCTTTTAAAGGTTATTTTCTTCCACCAATCTTTACTTGCTTCTTTAAGAATTTAACAGTACTTTTCCTGCTTCATCCTGTGCAACTTCATTTTTAGGAAAAATTATTTCCTTTTATTTTGTGCTTGAAAGCTCTGCAATCAGAAATTGATCAGATTAAGATGCACTGCTTTCTTGTTCGTCTCGTTGTTGCATGCATCTCTGGTAGATTAATCAGGCTGAAGGCCCAGGGTTACAAACTCGGTATATGTTAGTGTATTTGCCGATACAGTTTGGCCCATGATAATAGATCATCTCTGAAAGGACAGAACACAGTGAGAGAATGATATTGGACTGTTCCCAATAAGTGATATGCATGAGAATACCCTGTTTGGTGGATGAGGAGTGGAGGAGATGAAAGCCTCACATAGGTCATGAGAAAAAGACATTGAATTGTTACATTTGTCACTTTGAATCTCTCAGTCAAGCAAGTTACTTTAAAGTGAAACCTATGACTCCTTCTTTTCCAGGGTCTGACCTAAATTGCACTGAATTCAAGATGGGTCCTTCTGTGGGCTAGTCTGTAACTCAAACCCTCTGCATCTCAAGATGCTTTTCATTCCTGTGACAGATATGTCAAAGTTTACTTTTTTGTGGCACTTATATCAACAAATCTATCACCAGTGATGAGTACCAGTGGATTACATTTTTATCAATTTCAGATGTAGTAACTATGGGGGAAAAAAATGTATGACAGAGTTGATTACAATACATTAGATCACCAAAATGGACATTTTGACTCAATGATAAAGGACAAATTGTCCATGTGAGAGTTACCTGTATATTAACCTAATGATACTTAAAGGGTACCCACACCAGGACAAGTTGGAAGTATGCAAACCTAACTTTTCAATCACTTACTTTTACTTCTATTTCCTTATTAATTTTTATTGTGTGTCTTGATGAAAAGTCTCTTCCCTTTCTTCAGTTTTTTTTTCCAAATGAATAATTATTTTCTTTCTCTATTCCTTAGAATTTTTCAAAGCAACAGGAGGAAAAACTGAGTGAAACCCCTATTTAACAAGCTAATTAATCAAGAGTGGAAAGGGGATAAATGCCTGTGTGAATGGCATATTATTTTATTCAAAGACCTTTTTAAGGCACTTTATTATGTGAAGGATTCTAAGGGGAAAAGCAGAAATGGATTTTGTTGAGTGCATGTCTCTCTGCAGATTTGTAGCATACAATAATTACATCTCTCTGAAGACGCAGATTCCCATTTTCATCTGTAGGAAGAGTGATCATATATTTGTCACCTGAATCTGAAATATACAAGTTTATAGTTGATGCAGCAGCATTTTCTATTACTTGCTGCATTTCTATGGGTACAAAAAATGGTGGCACCAAAGTGCGCTGAGACATCCTACAACATTGTGCTGTCCCTTTTTTGATTTTCTATTCCATTGTGTGACCTTTCACCTCTCTGTTAATAAACGCTTTTTAAAATAAAGTGAGGAAAATATTTTTTAAAAAAATTTGTATTAAAAAGTTTAAAACTTACAACAATATACTGATTTTTTTTTTAACAGTAAAAATTGTAGAAGTGCACATAATATATTGGTGAGTGTGGTTATTTATAGATATTGGTGAGTGCTAATTTAACAAATTTACTACACATTGACACATTTTCTGTGGCAAATGTATTTTTTCTAAAGCACATTAGAAAATAAATACCAGCATGTATGCTGTTTCATTTTTAAAACTGTGTGGGCACTAGTTACAAAGGGCTTATGACTATTTATGTATACAACATTTAGTATATAAATGCAATTTACTTGGGTTTTGAGAAAATATTTTCCAACACATCCACTGTTTTGCAGATGTAAAATATGTATTACATATTCTAAGTGCACAGTTTAACATGAAGTGTACTCACAGTCAAAATAAATTTACAGCACCATTACTCCTGGCAGTGACATACAAGGAAAAGAGTATAAATTACAAAACAGTCAGAATTCCTGGGAGGAATCAGTTGCATAAGTTAGAGCACACAGATGTAGATGATTTTGATTTAGATTTAGATTTAGATTTAGATTTATATACCAGGAAGCTTGCAGCACCAGTATAAGCTAAAATCACAAGATACAACTTTTGTGGGTCAGTAACGGATTGATAGGAAAATATCTATTTGAAACAAAATTAATTATCTTGAGAAGCAGTTTATACTTAAGGTGGAGTTGCAGGCATATAAACCATGTGATATCACAGGGCAGGAATATCCTTTGTAAGAGAAAAGTACTTACTTATTCAGAAAACTTAATGCTGAAAAAGCATGTGCCCTTGTCTCTGGGGTGGAATACACATTCTCTGGAGTAAGCAGGCAGAAGTGGCACATAGTTTTATCGAATCAAACTCCTAATTATGCAGCCAAATATATAATGAATCCATAATGCTTCTGATCATTTAATGGGGTTGTGCATTATCAAGAATGAATTAAAATGAAAAATCCTACAGAAATTAGAACTGAATAAAAAAATAAAGCTATGAAGGTACTGAAGTAATTTCAGTGTTTTCTTAAAGTACACACAAGAACGTACTTAAAGAATAAGGAAAAGAAAGGAACTTCACTTTAAATTTACACTGTTCTGAACATTGAGGTTTTTTGGTAGGGGTAGGAAGGAAGAGTTTAATAAGTCTGCATGCAAAAAGTGCTAAAGCTGCTAATACGAGGAACAGGAAAAGAAAAAAAACAAACCCAAAGCCGTGCTCACCGTCACTTTTGAAGGTCTGTCTGAAATTTTTGACAAGGACCTGCACTGTTCTTTGGATACATTGTCCAAACTTCTTAATCTTTGATATTACCATTGTTAACAAAGGAATCAAGCACCACAACTGCATTGCAGGGACATGGATGACTTTCCTTCAAACATTAACATAAAATCTCATTTAATTTCACATGAATTTCTAACTTTCGTCTATGATGAAAATCTGGTGTTGCTAAAATTTATATCAATAACACTGAATAAATAATGCCTAAAGTCCTTATTAAATAGTGTGGTAAATTCACAGGAAAAATTTCTATAAGCATGTAAGCAAATATGTGTGCACGCACACAGATACAGATGCATACAAATGAGCTATATAATCAGAGCTAAGATTCTTCAGGTTTTATCATTTCCTTTGTCTTATGTCAAATAAGGAAAAAAATAAAACAAAAAAACCACTCCAGCTCAGAGTTCAGAAACACCACCTTCCATAATGTTGGAGAAGTACACAAGTCATTTCACAAAATAATTAAGATTTCACTGGCATTTTTCAAGGAAAAAAAAGACTTAAAAAATAGAGCTTGCAATTTCTTCCAGAACAGTAAGAGAACAGAGTTCCAGAACAGACTGCTGAAGGGAAGAGAAAAGGCTACAGCATCTCTCATGCAGAAACAGTGCTGTAGTAGCTTCCTATTTTTTTTCTTCTTTTGTTTTCTGTTAATTACATCCAGAACTTGAGATATCATTTGACTGATAGTAAAATAAAGTGCTATTTCACACATAAACACATAAACAAACACACACACGCTCACTACATTATACAGCATATTTCAGTTATTGTCTAATATATGTCTTGGAAAAACCTAAGCAACTAATAATTTCTTAACCAACTAATATTGCCCTTAGTAATTCATTTGAAGTTTACTTCTCCCAGTCATTTATCTGGTCTTTAGGAAGCGTCAGGTCTCATGTCTTCAGATTAGGTGAGGCAGTAGACATCAGTGAAAGACTCCTAAATCTGCAGAAGAGAAATAGCTACTTGAAATCCTTCTGAAGTCCAAGAAATTTAAAGAAGAGTTGTCAATGGATTATATCATATTTCGGAAGTATGCATTTGCCGTCAAGAATCTGGTGACAACAGCATAAAAATAATACATCTATTGTTCAGCAAGCCAACAGAATCCATACAGGACTTGGGCACCTTTGTATGCTATACTTTTTAATAAAACATAGTCTTTGGACCTTCTAGCTTATTCTGATATATGCGAGAACTTATATTTCAAACACAATCTTTTTTGAGTCTATGAACTGACTTTTTGTTGTTGTTTTGAAAAACAGAAGTGCCTTTCAAACACTTTATAAAACCAATGTTAATTTAACTGAAAGCAGACAACATAAAATCTTCTGGATTAAAAAAACAAACAAACAAACAAAGGTTGTAAAAACATTTGTCACTACATAATAGAAATTCAGTGATGGATACCTGTTTATAAATTATTTAAGTAATTAACAGACTTATAGCACACTTCTCTAATAACAGAAGTGTGTGGATTGAGCTCTGAGGAGCCCAAGAATATCTATCTCACTCTTAAGTGCATGGCCTTGAGAAATCCATTAACCTTTACACTCCATTTCTATAGGGAGAAAATACTGAAGTTTTTTACTAACTTGGTTTAATAATGTTTGTGAAGGCCTTTGAAAGTGAAAGCTTTTGTATAAATGGTCAGCATCATAATAGAAATGAGATTCTATCTTTTATTTAACAAATAATATTATGGTAAGCAACTAATTATCTGTACTTAATACATTTATTTCAGGAGATAGTCCTTTTTCTTTCAGTCAGAAATAATAGCATTTTCCTGTTCCTTTATTCAAAAAAATAGAGTGACACATAATAAAGAGGCGAAACCCAGACTTTCGACTATGTAATGTAGTACAGATTTGATTCCATATCTTCTTTTATCAGCAAATTAAAGCCTAGAACATTTTCATCTAACTAGATGCATAATAATTGAGATGAACAAGATAGGTGTCATACAGATAAACACAAAATATAGAATATAACATATCTACATTCTTATAAAATATCTCCTGCTAATTAGTTAGTTTGAAGGGAACATCACATGTATATATTTTAAGTGTAATTCCTGGTTCCTTCTTAGTAGCTTCACCTGCTTCATTAATCCTATTTGCTGCTATTTTTAGCTACCACAGAGCAACTCTTTTAACCACCAGTAACTGCTAGGCTTAACATATTGGCTTTTTTAAATGGCAGAATAAATAATTTACTGTGTTTTAATACCTTTAAATCTATTGCACATATAAATACTCCTTATCTAGATAAAATGATATTAACATGCACATTCTATATGAAGTTATAAATCGAAAAGTAAACATATATGGTTTGATGTCTGGGCTGGTTTTCTTGCCTGTCATGGTGTGGGGTTTTTTATTTCCTTCTTTTCCAAGTAAACAGAGAGACTGTTGTTAATTTTAGCTTAATCATATACTCATTGTGAACAAATTATTAGACACTCCTAGTAAGAGAATATTCAGAATTTTCCAGTAGTTGCAGCCCCAAGACATAGCCTCTCTCTTTTCTAATTAAAAAATATTGGTAGACATTCCCTTTATGGTATGACCTTTTTTCCCCATTCTGTTCAGTGACACTAGAAATAGAAGTATCCACCATCTCAAAAGAGTAATCACTCAGTCATGGGGCTCTCACTATGAAAACTGAAAAATGTTACCTGCAAGATAATGAGAGATAGGGTCAGGAACTCCTTTAATAGTTCCTATATTTTACTGCAAAACATTCAAGGCCTTATTCTTGCACAGAAAATTCTCATGAATTAATATTTAAATGAATTGGTTAGTGGCATGATCTGCAATCAGCAACTCACATTTGAATTGTAGGTGTTGGGTTGCTATGATTTTGTCTCTTTGATGTTCAAGCTCATAGTATGTATGTAAGTAATAGTAATTCAAAGTAATTTTTCATTAATTTGTGTCATAAACATAAAATTGCTGTTTTGGGTGTCTTACAGATAAATCCCACTAGTAATTAGAAGTACAGAATAGAATTTTTAAACTGTTACCTATTCCTTTGCATTACATATTGATAAAGTTAATTTATTCTTACAGAACATATTGTGATGGATTTATCACTTATTTCCAGAACACATAATGTGAATAAAAGGGCAAAATTCATAGAAGAAGTGAAGAATATAAACCAAGAATTTTCTTTATTGATAAAATTGTTTTTATAAAAGTCCTGAAAATTTATTTTTGTTATACTCTTGTACAACTACTTATCAATTCATATGAAGGGTTTATTTGGGATCATGTTATCAAGCACATCTCCTTTCAATTATTTCTTTTGTAAAAACAAGGTAACAGTAATTAGGTTTCAAGGTGGTATCTAGGTGTTTGTTTGTCTCAGTAAAGTATTTCAACCTGTAAATTAAGCACAGCATGAAATATCTAGTACATTCCTTTTCTCTGAAAAATAATAGCAGTAATTAACAGTCTCTGAAATAGTAAAATCTTTGAGAGTATAGAGTTGACTTGACAGTTTTATTTTATGATTACAAGTAAAACTAGTTAGAATGTAATTAGGAAAGTATTAGTAAATGCTTCTTATTCAGTCTTCTAGAATGAGTAAGTGCTACATTTGAGAAATTAAATGGTTTTTAAATTAGTAAAATAACACTTATTTTGATAGTAATACTGCCCTTGTGTGGTACCTGCTTGCCCACTGTGGCATTTTACTAGTGACAAGCAGTCATATCTCCATTACCAGATTCACCTTAGGGTTCTGTAGAATACTATATCATCTTTAAAAACTAAATATGTTTGCCCTAAACATGTCTTATTTCTTCACACTAGCATTTTTACTTCATCTAGGAATTTATTTTTTGCACCAGCATTATGCTCATAACCATAAAAATAGTGGAGAATCTATAACTGCAACTACCTATAAGGTTGCTGCAACAAAGATTGCTTTGCCATTAGGTACCCATTGACAGTAAGTCAGTACTCCCCTGCTCTGCTAGCCAGCATAGACATCCTAGTTCCATCTTGCTGAACTGTGTCCTGCTATACGATGTGCATTTTAGTGCCCCTGGGCTGAACTGCTGGGAAAAAAATTAAAGTAAAATAAGATCCTATCACCTATCTTTGGTGCACAGGTCCCTAGAGCAGCATGATCTGCTCAAGCTGACTAAATATTACCAGTCACAAAACATTGCTCTGAAGTTCTGATCCTGGAACATAGCACATCGTGTTATGGAACATAACTCTGAAGTTTCTATCCTGGAACATAACACTTCCTCCTGGAAATTCTGATCCCAGCTAGAAGCTGGAAGAAAGTGTGCATATAGGACATGATGCTGCAAGGCCACTTACAATGGCCACATATGGGTATACTCAGCCTGAAAGCTTTTTCACATTACATCATCAACAAAAGGTATAAGAAAATCAAGACTAGTAGCATCTGCACATGCCCAAGAATGGAGGCAGAAGACCTGACAGATTGTCAGCAGTGAGGCTGCCCTGCGTGCTGTGACTGAGTGTGACCTGGTCTGTCCAGGAAGCTGAGGGGCAAGGGGCAGAGGAGGAGAAGGATCTGTTCCTTTCTCCTTCTTTTAGTGGAAAGGAAGCTGATGATGTGACTTTTGGTATACTTTTTGAAGGCTGGAGAAAATAATTAAAAAAATATTAGGAATTACATTCTTCAGACGAGCACAGCTCTAAGCAGTGATGTGATACAACTTGAGTGTGTGGCACAGTAAGTACAGTACAATTTGTAGGAAGTTATTGTTCTCTTACCATCTTTGAATTTGCAACCTGGAGTGATATTATTTCAAAATCTGTGTGTGATGATCTCTATTCATTAAGTCAATAGCCTTACAAGTCAATAGCCTTACAACATGATAGCTACTTAATTCCCACTGAGAACTGAGACATCTCACTCAAAACCATTGGCTCTTGCTCCAGGAGACAAATGTCAGAGTACCTGGCTCTACTCCAGAGACAGAAATATGAGGCAAGAAAATAATACCTCATAATGCCTTAATAATATGGTTCCAGAAGTCAATCATCCTCCCTCAGAGGGGAAAAGCAGGATTTTTCAAAAACACTTGTGTTGATTTGGGTACCAGGTACCTGTCCAACACTCTAAATATTCAGTTCATAGAATAACAGAATGGTTGAGATTGGAAGAGACCTTTAGACGTCACCTGGTTTAACATCTCTGCTCAAGCAAGACTGCCTAAACCCAGTTGCCCATGTATCTCACCATAAAAAAAATTTTTTCCTTATGTTCAGGAAGAACATCTCATGTACCAGTTTGTGCCCATTGCCTCTGGTCCTATTATCAGGCAGCATTAGGAATAGCCTTGTTTACACCATCTCTTCAGTCATTTATATACATGGATAAGAGTGTTCTTCAGGCCAAGCAGTCCCAGCTTTCTTAGTTTTTCCTCATGGTAGAGATCTCCAAGCCCTTTATTATCTTCATGGCACTTTCCTGGACGTTCTAGTCCTGAAGAGAGAGGAAAGATCACCTCCCTCAACCTACTGGCAGTGCTTTGCCTAATGCAGCCAGGATACCACTGGCCTTCCATACAGGAAGGGTAAGTGGCTGGTTCATGTTCAGCTTGGGGCCCCCAGGTCTTTTTCTGCGAAGCTGCTTTCCAGCTGGATGGCCCCTAGCACACACTGGTGCATGAGTTTATTCCTCTCTGTCAGTGGAGTTTGCCCCTAAACTGATCATGTAAACTGGTTAGATATTTTGAAACTCTCACTATTAACATTACAAGTATCATTAATCAGCCAAATTTCTTCAGAAGACTTAAAATCTATCTGTTGGTACTTCTTCTTGTTGCTGTTTAAGGCAACATCTAATAATGATTTTTGATTATTATTTTTTACTCAAAATGGCAAAATTTAGTTTACTACAATCAAAGCCTATATAAATAGCTACCTAGACTGTATACAAAGATACTATTTCATCAAAAGAAATTCAGTAATTATTAGATTTCAGGAATATTTTTGTTAGAGTGTTCCTACTAGACTTGCCATACCTCTGTGTAAGACTGAACAGCAGGGTGAAGAATGATGTTCTGCTTTATTACTTTCACAGGTTAGAGTTCTACCTTTTAACTTTCTTTAAAGTGTGACCTTCTCAGTACTAGAAGTGATGTGGGTGTATGAGACAGAGAAAATAGCCCTAGTCAAATGGACACTACCTCTTCTCTTTACGTAGATTCTACATGTCAGGCTCCCCCTCACCAGCAACTCTTCAAACAGGGCTGTGTCAGTGGAAAACCAAACCATTTAAGATAACACTGGGGTTTTTTTCAGTATAATTTATAAAAATAGTCATCTTGCTGTAAATTCCTGATTGAATTAATTTGTGAATATGTTGCGTATATGAAATTTTATTGGAGTTTCAATGTAATATAAAATTATCTATGATTCAATAGAAGGAAAAGTGTTTTAAAAGCTAACAGAAAGCCCTACTGAAAAAAATCAGAGCAATATGTAGTAATAGACTGTCAAATATCTACATATCTTTAAGATATACTCAATAACATAAGGTCAAATAAAAAAAGACCTTGAAATAGATATTCAATACTCTAACAAATTTCAAGATTCTATTTATTTGGGGTTTAATAATATTTATTCTAAAGAGTCGGTCATATAGTTTCTCTAAAAAATTGCCACAACAGAAGCATGAGCTATCTGGTACAAAGTAAATAGCTTGCAGTACAGTTGATATGCATACAGAGCTAAGAAGATTAGTGTATCTGATGGTTTAACAATTTTAACTGTGCATTTCCCTAGACTGTGTGTTCCTTATTTAATACATCACTCTTTCTGGATTTTTATTGTTTGTCTTATTGCCTATAATCTGATAGAAAATTCAAACTCTTTACATTATTATATTTATCTTAGTGGCACCAAGAGATTCCAACTTAGACAACGAACCTGCTGCGGTAATGGAAAAATATACACACACACACACACAGACATACAGAATAAGATAGATACTGCCTATCTACTAAATGGCAGACACAAGCAGAGTAAATGATCAAAACACAGAAAAAGCTGGCAAGGCTGGAAGTTGATCTCATTGCTCCATTTCTTCTCTTTAACCACAAGATCAATTTGGCTCCACACAGACCATTTTTAATTTGCCTTATATAGACATCTTCTTCTCTAATCCAATAGATACGAGATGCAATCCAATTGTGTTTCCTCTGATGCAGTATTTCTAAATACAAAGTGAAAATAAAAAACCCCTAAGCTTTAGTTTTTGTCTGGTTCTAATAGAAATATTGTAAAAGTTTTTGAATTATAAAACTAAAAGATTGTTTTTAGTCATAATTCTTTAAATGGTAGCACAGAATATTAGAATCATACTATTGTGTACTGTCCACATGTTTTTGTCTCTATTTCTCACTTTCCCAGAAAGCTGGGAGTGACTTGTCAGTTAATTGTATTCTTTGATGACAATGTAGATCCAAGAAGTTTCGAAATGGATTCATGAAAATTGAGGGTAATAATGAGAAAACTTCACATGGAAAATTACAAGCTGGTGTCCACTCTCATTAGGCTATACCATTCAGTATTTGGGGAGATGTGGCCTAACTCAAGTATGGGACTTGTAATTCAAGATTTGTTCCCCTGCAATGTACTGGAATAATAATTCTAGGTTATAATGTTTTCTGATTGGCTTCCCATCTGAATAAGAGATTGAAACCATCAAGAAGGTATCAATGGCAAAACTGTTGTTGCTAGACAGTAATATCAGTTCTTCCTGATTTTTTTAATGCAGACCATAGATGCTGTTACAGATGTATTTATATATACACTTCTAAAAGTGATTGTTTAAAGGAAAAAATGCCAAAATAATCACCCTGACCTGCATGTGAATTTGTATGTTACATAAAAAAGGATCTGCTATCCAAACCATTCTGGATACTTTATTCACAATTTCAAATACGGTGCTGCTGGGTTAGCTCTTCTACATTCTGTAATAATAGCTTTCTTTTCCTAATGTCGTTCACAAGCCGTTATTACCCTAGGGATCTGACCTTGCCTGTGGGCATGTTCTGAGACCTGCTGGCAATGTTGCTTGGAAGTGCTCCCTGATGAAAAGCACTGGTGAAGGCTAACTAAAATCTTAATCAGTGTCACCCTAAGCAAAGCAAGACAAGGCAACGAGCTCAGGATGCCAGCGTTCAAGCAGTCAGCATCCATCTTTTTTGTTTGAAAAGTTATTTTGGCCATCTGCACCTTCAGGCCAAGAGAATGAAGGCTAAAGCAGATTCACGTGGATACTTTCCTTCCAGGATAATGAATATTTCAACAGAAACAGTGAAAATATAAGAGGTCTTTATACTAATACAAGGCTGATGAAAGTAGAACATATTTAGTAAATGGACAAGTGTTTATCTTTAAAATTTAACACATTTTTATCTTCTCATGTATTTGTCTTGCATTTTTAGTAGTTAATCAATTAAATTATTTTTTTTTTTATGTTTAACCTGTATAATTATTCTGATCATATAGATTATAGACGATTTCAGGATTCTTTCCTCATGTACCTGGTACTTAGGGAATTACATAAGTACTCTATACACCCTGAATGCATGAGTTTACACAAATGTCTTTTTAACTTTGGAAAAGACTTCCATGTATTTATCAGATTAATAATTCTTTCACCAATGAAAATGCAAGATAGTTACTGCAAAATAAAACATGTTCCTCTATATTACATTTCAATAAGTATGGAAGGTTAATAAATCAGAGACTCATAGTTTCATAGAGTCATTAAGGCTGGAAAACCCCTCTAGGGACCATCAAGGCCATCTGTCAACTCAACACTACCATGACCACTAAACCATGTCCTGAAGTGCCATGTATACACTTTCTTTGAACAGCACTAGGGATGGTGACTCCACTACTTCCCTGGGAAGCCTGTGCCAGTGCTTCATCACTCTTTCAGTAAAGACATTTTTCAGTAAAGAAATTTTTCCTCATATCCAATCTAAACCTCCTCTGGTGCAACTTGAGGCTATTTCCTCTTGTTCTATTGCTTGTTACATGGGAGCAGAGATTGACCCCCACCTCTGAACAATCTCTTTTCAGGTAGCTGTAGAGAGGGATAAGGTCTTCCCTCATCCCCCTCATTTCCAAACTAAACCACCCCACCTCGGTCAGCTGTCCTTCAAGGGCTTCTTCTCCAGACACTTCACCACCTTTGTTGCCTTTCTCTGGACCCTCTTCAGCACATCAATACCTTTCTTATGTTGTGGCACTCAGAACTCAACACAGTACTCAAGCTGTGGCCTGACTAGTGCTGAGTACAGTGGCATGATCACTTCCATACTTCTTCTGGTTACACTGTTTTTCACACAGGTCATGTTTCTCTCTTGTGGGTAAAAGAGATAAAGTTTACATTAACCCACATTTCAATCAATATTAGATAGCATCCTTTTAATATATCTGGATTATATACAAATGACTACAGTAAGTTGTCTACTGCCATTTATTACTGTCTGTTTACTGTTTCTTGGTTTTGTTTCCTATAAAGTATGTTTTAAAGGAAATGCAGAGCCTGAAATTAAGAAAATCAGAAAAAGAGGTAGAAATACTTTTTAGGTAGTTGGTTTTGTTTCTCTTGACAGGAATAATATTTTTTTCTCACATCTCTTTATTAGTTTATTTTGTTGTCTAAAATGTTATTCAGTTCTAAACCAGCAAAAATAAAAGACGCTAAACTGTTATCATATGCATCTGGAATATTGTGTCCAGTTCTGGGCCCCTCAGTTCAAGAAGGATAGGGAACTGCTGGAGAGAGTTCAGCGCAGAGCAGCTAAGATGATGAAGGGAGTGGAACATCTCCCTTATGAGGCAAGACTGAGGGAGCTGGGTCACTTTAGTTTGGAGGAGACTGAGGGGTGACCTCATTAGTGTTTATAAATATATAAAGGAGGAGTGTGACGAGGATGGAGCTAGGCTCTTCTCGGTGGCAAACAATGATAGAACAAGGGGTAATGGAATCAAGCTGGAACACAAGAGGTTCCACTTAAATTTGAGAAGAAACTTCTTTTCAGTGAGGGTGACAGAGCACTGGCACAGGCTTCCCAGGGAGGTTATGGAGTCTCCTTCTCTGGAGACATTTAAAACCCGCCTGGACGCCTTCCTGTGTAACATCATCTAGGTGTTCCTGCACTGGCAGGGGGATTGGACTAGATGATGTTTTGAGGCCCCTTCCAATCCCTAGCATACTGTGATACTGTGATACTGCGATACTGTGATGCGCAAAGCTATCAACGAAAAAAATCTGGCTTTTTTTCATAATTTTGTGTAAAATACATAAACATTTTATAACCTTAAGAGAAATCACCAGACAGCAAGCAATCCCAGGTATAATTGAGTTAATAAAGTACCTTCAGCTTCTGAAAAGGGAAAAGTACATTTTCATGGGACATAAAGTTTCTTTTAGAGTACCTAGAAATGTTATCTGGGTGTATTTAAACTGTAATCAGACATCAATATTTTAAAGAGTGGAGTTCTTTGCTAAGTAAACTGCTTAAAAAATGAAAATGACAAACAGAAAAGGAAATGCATCAGAAAAAGAATAAAATTTATATCCAAATGCCTAGACTTGTTATACTTTAATGGTATGACCAATAGGCAGGGAGACTTTTAATAAATTGCTTTTTCCCTCCATTTAAAATGTATATATGTATATCTACTCCTTCCTACTTGCGTTAAGGTTAAGCACTTGTAAGAGGTGGTCAGTGGCTGCTGCCATTCTTCGCTGGACCCGTTTGGCTATCACCCTTCCCCATATTACAGCTGTGGCTTTAAAGAGTGAAAGAGTTTTTAGTGGATATCCAGGCATATACACGGGATAATCCATGCTCCATGAGAAATTATGAAAGGGAATTTCTTGGTTCCTGGATTAGAACTGATTCAGACCAGAGACAGGCAACTGATTTTTGAGGATTTTTAAGGAAAATTTAGTGTATGAGATTGTAAGAATCAGCAGTACTACATCAGAGACAGAGAGCAGAATAAAAAGTTAACAGTTTTCTTTGGCTGTCTAAAGAAGGTTGAAGCTTCACAACTTGAAGAAAAACTTGCAAATTATACAGAAAATAAAACTAGTCTCTCTGACATAATTACCACAGTCATATAAATTTTATACATTTTATAAATATATATTATGTAAAACAGTTCAAGTCATATGATGTGTTGCTATCTTGCCCCTGCTGTGCTTTTCTTTTGCCTCACTTTCACTATATCAAAGGTAAAATATTTTCTATTTCTCACTTAAAAGCATTCTGTGGTTAGAGCAGGAATTTTTGGAATGACAATTTTAGAACTTTCTATCACTAAAAAATAAATCCATTCCTGCCTCACACCCCTGAAAAACGAGAGCTTTACTTTGAAAAATGCATTCTTTCCCTGTAGTGCTCAGTGTGAGTTCTAATGGAATTTCAAGTTCCTTAATACCATTAGGGCTCCCTGTTTCTTACACTGAATGAAGCAGCAAAAAACACCTTGTGAGGTTAAATTAGAAAAAGCCCGTATATAAGAAAAAGTAATTGTTTTGTGAAATAGTACCAAAAACTGCAATTGTAACACATAAACATATAAAAACCCCTCTAAATTGTAGTGGCACGACTATAGTATTCAATTTTCATTTAGTATTGATTTACTGTAGCAGGAGCTAGAAAACACACGTGATAAGACTATGGCAGCATAGCTTTTAGAAATTCTGTTGCTAGCAGTGGCACATGTGCTGCTAGTATTCTCAAACCAAAACCATGTTTTTCTCAGTTCTATTTCCCGGTTTTCAAATATACAAGAGCAAAAGCCAAAGCAGCATGTCATGGTACAAGGCAAGAGGGAGATGATCAAGGTAGCAGTTCAGCTGACTCTTTCACATGCTTGCAGTCAGAACCTTTTTCCTGTTATCAGAAGTGTTGTTCACTTCCCCAGAGCAGACCTTGGAAGTATGAACAGAGGTCACACAGCTGCCTGCAGGGAGGAAAACAGTAATCTAAAAATAAACCTAGGCTTTCAAACACTGCTGCTTCCTAGTGGAGGTTTGTATTTTAATCTTACTTGCAGCATAACTGTCTCTAAAAATTTCCTCTTCTACTAATTTTCTCTTGGTCTGCTTGGAAAATATGTGTGGTTTCAAAAGCTCATCTTTCATTATGTTGAAAGACAATGTTTAAAAAATAAAGCAGCACTTGCAAACTTCATAGATGATGTGAATTTTGGAGAGAAAGGCTGAAATTTTGTTCTAACCAAGTAAGAATAGATTCATCATATGAAGTTACAAGTAATCAGTCCTACACATAGACTAAGGCTAATGAGCTTCACAATAAAACCTGTGGCAGAGAACAAGTAGACAATACAAGTAGCTGAGAAGATGTGTTTTCAAGTCACTAATAGGCCTGTGACTCTGGACTTTGTCTACAGTTACTAAGGAAAAATATATTAATGAAGGATGCCAAGGGTGGGGATATTATTTGTTAATGCAGAGTCAAAGTTCACATTACAGACAAACAATGGTAGTTGTAAATATGTATGTGTTGAGTCAAAATTAAGCAGATGATAGCTTATTTCCACTTGTGCCAGCAATAGGAAGAACAAATAAAAAATACACTGCTGTACTGCCATGTGTCATAAGAAAAAAAGATTACGATACTTTATACCTTAAGGAGAGATACTAATATTGAAAATATCTCTCTCAGCTAACCTTAAGAGTAAACAAATGGTAACTGCCAGCAGCAATGTCCTTATTTCGTTGCTCTATACTTCAGACACATTACCAGGCTTATCTCAGCCTGTGGTGTGAAAAAAGAAAGGAATTCAGAATTCACTTTAAACAAAGACTTAAAGTCATCCTAGAAAATATATTTAAAAGTCTTATTTGTTTTGCAGCTCAGAATGTGAAAATACATAAAACACATTTGTCTGTAGAGGATACATTTTGTTACTTCTATCTAAATTGGAAGAGGAGATACTGTGAAATATTAAGTAAGAACTAGTAGCAAAGGTCAATCAATTTTTCTTCTTGCCATTGCGGGTTTAATGACTTAAATGTAAACTAGAAAGAATATATTTTATTTTATTACTTGTTTCTCCTTTAAAAAAACATCTCTACAGGGCACTCAGGGAGGAGGGAGGTAGAAAGACAAAATCAAGAAGAAAATGTAAGTCTGAGGGAATAAGAACTAAATATACTTTAGCACTCAACCTTTCCCACTGGCAAATGTTTCCTGTTCCGTTCCCGGTGGTGAGATTTTTTTCTGGGGCAATATAAGAAGAACCTGTCTGTGGCCAAGGTTAGTTCATTCAATTATCTTGTCAATAAATTGAGATACATAGGACAAAATCAGCTCTGAGCGACGGAAAGTAATCCAAGGTAGACAGTGCAATCAGCCTTACTGGAGCTTGTTGTTCCTTCTTACCTTTTCTATGATGCTATACTACTATATAGAACATTATAAATATAAAATATTCAGAGTAATATACTGCAGTATTGTTCTACATAGTATTACACTATTTTGCTTAAAACACAACAATTTTTTCTAGCACTGTCCTTAAAAAAAGAAAAAAAATCATACTACAGGAAAATACATGTAGATAAATGAATTTCTACAGCCTTGTACATAAATGACATCCAGACTTCAAGGCCGTGTCTCCTGGGATTCACTGAACTATTTGCTTAAATCATAGACATATTATTCAGTAGCTGTTACAAAATGCTGAAAAACAATGGAAATGGTTTTTAAATCTTTCCATTTTCTTTGTGCAAAAAGCTGGCATATGAGAAATATAGAATATGGTTTTAGACATTTGCAAAAATATTGATTGTTTAAAAAAAATCTAGTCTAAAATTTGATAAAACTCCCATTATCTTTATAATAGATGAAAAAATGATTAGGTCCAGCAAGGATACTTGGTTAAAATAGAGGTTGTATTTCAGATTAATCTAATAAATTTTTAAAACAATATTCACTGTTCATCTCTATCTAGATTCAAATTTCACTCTCAATAAGTTGTAAATTAAATATTAAATACAAATATATTTTGAATTTATAATTTTATACTTTGTCCCTACAGGTATACAAGAAAAGAATGTTTCTGACAAGGTTATACAGTCTATCCTAATTTGTTTTTCTCCTAGCTTAATTCCGTATTTTTTCATTCCTGCAGATTTGCCGATTACCAGTTTGTTCCTGCTTTAAACCTCTGATATCTTGTTCTAATAATCTATATCTGTATGCATAACACTGACAGCTCTTCAAACAAGCAGCTTGTACAATGTGGTCCAGTATAACATATCCAAATGCTGAACTTCACATATGAAATTATTTTGCTGACTGAAATGGCATGTCTATACTTAAACTTTGAAAAATATATAATCCTATGATTTGCTTGATAGTTATCTAAAATTACAGATAAAGATGTGACAAGCTTTTATTACTATCCACCACCCAGAAAATAAGGGAGAGGCAAAGCTTTTGAGGAGCTCCCTCACCTTAAACACAGACCTAATATATGGATAGTTGAGAGCAAGCTACTTAGGTGTTTTTTCCAGACATGTCTTTATTCTAGGGATCTAAGTTTGGAAAACAGTCCTTTTCTTATGGTTAAAACCTAATTCAATAGAAATAAATAAGTTACACCTATTCACATCTGCTTTTGGATCTAAATTATATAGTGTGTTCCTAGAAAATTCAAATTACCTCTCTGGAATCTCAAAAAACAAAGAGAATTGGGATTACTGTCCTTAAAAATATCTTTGTCCAGGGATATTTCCATCATTCATTTGATTGTCAGTGGACTAGTTTGTTCATAATTAAAGAATCTGATCCTGAAGAATCCTTATTGGGTGAGGGGGGGAACATAGTAACAGAAGATACAGAAAAAGCTGAGGTATTTAATATCTCCTTTGCCTCAGTCTTTAACAAGAAGACTGGCTGTCCTCAGGGCAGCTGGGCTCCTGAGTTGGTAGACAGGGATGGGGAACAGAATACGCCTCCTGTAATCCGGGAGGAAGTAGTCAGTGACCTGCTGTGCCACTTAGATCCCAATAAGTCCATGGGTCCAGATGGGATTCATCCTGGGGTGCTGAGACAGCTGGCAGAAGAACTGACTAAACCGGTCTCTATCATTTATCATCAATCCTGGGTAACTGAGGAGGACCCAGGTGACTGGAGGTTGGTCAACATGACTCCTATCCATAAGAAAGGCCAGAAGGAGGATCTGGGGAACTATAGGCCTGTCATCCTGGCCTTCGAGCCTGGCAAGGTTATGGAGCCAATCATCCTGAGTGCCATCAAGCAGCATGGAGAAGACAACCAGAGGATCAGGCCCAGCCAACATGGGTTTAGAAAACGAAAGTCCTGCCTGGCCGATGTTATCTTCTTCTCTGACTGGGTAACCCGCCTAGTGGATGAGAGGAAGGCTGTAGATGTGGTCTACTTTGATTTCAGCAAAGCCTTTGACACAATCTTCCACAGCATCCTCCTGAAAAAGCTGGTAGCCCACGGCTTGGACAGATGCACCCTTCACTGGGTTAAAAACTGGCTGAATGACTGGGCCCAGAGAGTGGTGGTGAATGGTGCTTCATGCAGCTGGCATTCAGTGACCAGTGGTGTTGAGTCTACTCTTAGTAAGTTTGCAGATGACTTTGGTAGCAATTTCACTGCAGAAAATAAGTGTTAAAAAAAAAGCTTTTAACGGTTTTCTTAAAAAGCAGATTATTGTAGACACCATTTAAACAATAGAATATTATAACCTTATCATAGCTACTGCTTGGTAAGGGATTATATAAATTTTTACAAATATTATTGTTTTGTGCCTTTTTATCCTTGATGTGAAACAGGAAAACAGCCTTGTTACTTGCTCACAGGTAGCGTGCAATCTTAGGGATTGTATTGAGTACACATATATAGAATAATGGGGCAAACAATGGGTCTGGTCTGTTCTGGGTCCAGTGCTGTTCGATACCTTTGTTAGCAACATGGACAATGGCATCGAGTGGCATTAATGGCAGTATGTATGCGCATGACACCACACTCTGTGGTGCGGTGGAGGGGCCTTGACAGGCTTGAGAAATGGGCCAGTGCAAACTGCATGAGCTTCAACAAGTCAAAATGCAAGGTCCTGCACCTGGGCCGGGCCAATCCTAGGCAGAAATACAAACTGGGCACAGAGTGGGTTGAGAGTAGCTCTGAAGAGAAGGATTTGGGGTTGTTGGTAGATGAGAAGCTCAACATGAGTCAGCAGTGTGCTCATGCAGCTCAGACAGCCAACTGTGTCCTGGCATGCATCAAGAAGAGCGTGGCCAACAGGCCGAGAGAGGTGATTCTCCCTATTTACTCTGCTCTTGTGAGAACCCACCTCAAATACTGTGTCCAGTTCTGTTGTCCCCACCATAAGAGGGACGTGGATCTGTTGGAGCGTGTTCAGAGGAGGGCCACAAAGATGATCCTGGGGCTGGAGCACCTCTGCTACGAGGACAGGCTGAGGGAGCTGGGATTGTTTTGAAAAGAGAAGACTCCGGGGGGACCTAATGGCTGCCTTCCAATACCTGAGGGGAACCTACAGGAAGGCTGAAGGAGGAAATTTTACAAGAGTGTCCACTGATAGAACAAGGGGAGATGGGTTTAATTTGAAAGAGAATAGACTAGATTTTAGGAAGAAATTCTTCAGTACGAGGGCAGCAAGACTTTGGGATAAATTGCCCAGAGACATTGTGGCTGCCCCCTCCCTGGAGGTGTTCAAGGCCAGGTTGGACAGAGCCCTGAGTAGCCTGATCTAGTTGAGAGGCATCCCTGCCCATGACAGGGAGGTTGGATTAGATGATTTCTAACATCCCTTCCAATTTAGGCCATTCTATGATTCATTATATGAAACAGAATGACCTCATGTTCAACTTCTTCCTTTTCTTCTTTTTTTTTTCTCCCACATGTGGATATAATCACATTTGTCATTCTCTAGTTTAACATCTAGCTAACAAAACTCCAGTGCCGAGATCCTAGAAAGACTTATTTTTGTTTCACAGTTTAATACAGATGTGCAATTGACTAAAGCTTCCTCAACAGAAAAACTAACATCTATTTAATTCACAATTCACTGAATTTTCAAAGAAACTTCTGACCATTAAAGAGAAATTGCTGTACTTCCAGTGGGTGATTCCTCTGCATCCTAATAGCTACGGTAATTTCTCTGTGGTTAAAAATCCAGTTTGAAAGTGTTCCTTTGACCTCTAGACAGTTAGTTCTGTTAACAGCTTCCACATCCAACAATATTGCAATTTCCTTCATTTTTATTACCTCTACAAATCTTTTCAAGAGATACCTAAGTAACAGATTCATCACTTCTCAATTTAAATGTATCACAGGTTCTTTGAAATCCTCAAAGGTTGAAGAGGTCCAGTGGAAGAATAGTAGAAGGAGCTTAGTCCCTGGGATATTGAAGTATTTCATACCATCTATCGTTTCTGGCCATGATATAAACTACAGACAAAGTATGTTTAATTTCATTGATTACAAGGAACTGTAACAGTATATCCTTTTTATTTATTTACTAGTCCTTGTTTAATGACCTGTAAACTATAGAAGTACATGATGGTACCAGAAAAATATGAAAAAAGTCTTAGAAATTAAAATTATTAACTATAGTGAGTTTACTATACCCAGTTATGGCTGGAATTCAGCTGCCAATTCAACAAGATCTGTGACACATGGGACTGTGTGATAAAATATTGACCAAAAGAGACTCTCGCTCTTCTGGATGTCATCTAAAGACAAGGCTGATTGCGTTATAACATGTCTAATATTTTTAACACATTTGTATTTTGGTAGCTGAACACCACCTCTTACCTGCATGCTAATAGAATTGTTCAATATTAAAGACTTCTTTCAATTACCATTTTGGTAGGAAACTTTAATGATGTTTACTGACAATGAGTTTAATATATATTATTTTTGAGATAAAGATTATATTATTTCCTTACTTTAGTTTCAATTGTTTAACCCGGCGAAGATTTGCTTTTGTCCTTTTCCACTTAACACTGTTATAAAAATAGATTCATACTGCTGTTTCGCTCTTTGCAGGACAGATAAAAATAGAAGTAAATTCATAGCTGATAAAGGTTAGTACAACTGCTTTGTTAAGAGTTTCATTTGCAGGTTGTTACGCTAAATGTCTAACATGAGAGTATCAGTGTCATCTCTTATGAGAATATTTGTAAATTAGTTTAATGCTCTTGTTGATTGAAATAGCTGATTGAAATAGCATGTTCCAAGATTGCTCTTCTTGGAGTGGAAATATTTAAATATTTACCCAATAAATATTTAACCCATATGATTATAAAGCAGAGCACTCTCACCTTCATCTACTATTTTTTAAAAGAAAAAATGATGTTTAAATATTTGCTCATGGACTTTAAGACTCTTAATAGGTACCGAAAATGTGACAGACACTGGAAGCAAATACAGGAACATTTTTTTTGGTGAGCTCTTTCAGTGACAATGGAATTCTGCATGAAGTAGTTTTCAAGGTCTACTTTTGCTAACTAGATAGAAAAAAGGGCTATATAATCCTCATCAATATGTAAAACTTTACAGTGATATATTAATATACATCTAAATGTCTGGATGTATTTTTTCCAGAAATGGCTGAGGGAAGTCTTTTTCAAGTATATCACAAATAAATATTCACTTTATCAAATGCTTCTTTAGTACCATTTTGAAAAGTAAATTATTTCGGAATTTTTGTTGTATGCCAACACATACATTTTGTGTGAGCCTCCGTTTGTGCATTTGTACACGGTGTACAGCATAACAGAACTCTAATTCCTAACTGAAGCTTTGATGTTTTATTGCAATAAAACAGAAAATAATAAAAGTTTATAGACCTTAGTGTCTGCATAATAAGAATTGCACTTCTTCCAAGAATAATAACAGTCCAGTTTATGCAAAATTTAAACTGAAAAGGGTTAAAGTGAAATCCAATCCCCCACTGCTTTAAGCAGTGTAGTTAGATGGATATTAACTTACAGCAGCTAAGAATGTCTTTCATTATAATTTCTGAAGCCTTATTACGTCTGTAATAACCTGACATCATGCTTGTAGGTTTGCCAAGGTCTATATTCTTCTCAGACCTGGGATGAGGGGGCTGTGAGATGCCTGAGTGGCCGGTCAAGGAACCAGAGTCTTGCACTGTCAGGGGCTGTGGATCCCTCTCTGAGCCTGAACTGTTGTCACATAATTTCTGCAAGTAAATGAAGGATTGAAGAGCTAGAGCTTCTGGCTTGTCAGCAATACTAAAACACTGTTGTGCAGAAAAAAGAGGACAAAGGTTGTGTCTCAACAGAATGTATGATCATTGGAGCATCTCTAGGGGCCTAAATATAAATTAGGGTACAAGCAGATTTAGGCAACATTAGAGCGATACTGTAACACAGTTTAATGAACACTTACTTAAATTTAACAAGATAGTGATTTTACCAAACAGGATCAGAGACCTTATTATATCAAAATAGAGGGAACATCAAAATGAAGAAATTGCCTCTCTGGATCAGGTCAATGTCGTGTCTGGCACGGTGGTGTGAGCCTGACAGTGACAGATCCTCTGGAGGAAGCACAGCCAACTGTAGACCTGGCTGTCGGCAGATTTTCTTGCATAGGCAATTTCCTCTGACAGAAGTGGCAATGACTGGCTTATGCTCTGAGGTATGAGGATTTACATTTTTATGCTATCTAAGACATGTATTTATGTTCTCAATTTACATGTGAATGTCAAATCTTTTTTCAATGCCCTAAGTCACAATCCCTATGGTCTTTTATGGCAGTAAGTCTCAGGGGTTGATGATACATGTCATAGAATCATAGAGCGTTTTGGGCTGGAAGGGACCTTTAAAGGTCACCTAGTCCAACCTCTTTGCAGTGAGTAGGGGCATCTTCAACTAGATCAGGTTGCTCGGATCTCTAGCCAACTTGGCCTGGAATGTTTCCCGGAATGGAACATCAATCATCTCTCTGGGCAACATGTTATAATGTTTCACCATACTAATTTTAAAACTGTTTTTTCCCTTTTTTCCTTTTCTGAATCTACTCTCATTTAGTTCAAAGTCATTACCACTCATCCTATCGCATGAGAAGCCATCTCTGGATAACTGTGTGATTTTCTGTGTGATGTATGATGTCTTTCTCTCAGAAGATGAAGTTTCGGGTCAGATGATGAATGTTTTAACTTACAAATATAGCTTCTGTCAATGGTTGGACATGGTTGGAAGGCAACATATATTGAATTTCAATGTTCTCATAAAGTTTAATCAAGATTTGCATTGAAGCAAAGTGAATATAACACAGGAATCAAAATTTTCTGCACCACTGAATATAAGCACAGTCAATATAAGACTGAAATCAAGATCCTCTGTGTAGGTTTGAAAAAAAAAATTTTCTCTTCTGCGTGGAACATAATGAAATAACTTGGAAAGATAATTAGCATATGATTTCCTATTTCAATCCTATGAAAGAAAGTTATCACGAAGTTTAACATGTGTTATTTTCTTAATAAATAGCTTCACCTTACCTGTTTTTATAATGTAATATGTTCGCATATAAATGCCTCTGCAACTGTAGAAGAAAAAATAGTATTTTTCCACATTTTAAAAAAGAAAAAGCTCTTAGTAAATATGCATATATATTTTTATGATGGAAAGAAACAACTTATTGGACAACTGATAAAATAAATTGTCATAAAAAGAGCAAGTGTTAGATAGGCTGGTGGAGAGACAGATGGCCCTTTTCATCTATATCTCATTGTGCTATACCAAGAAATACTTTGAAGATAGTAAAAATTAATTAAGAGAGTTTAATATCTAAAACTATTCATATTAATTATTTCTATAATGACACGTATTTTGTATAATGAAAATCTTAATTAAAGAGAGATTATTTATGTTAATGGTAGTTATGTGAATTGCTAGCATGTTTTCCACCTAAGAAACAATCAGCCACAGCTTCAAAAACAACTGTTTTTTGTTGCTCTTGTGAATGCTTTGTAGTAGTTTGTCAGTATTTATTACTGCAAGATCTCCTTGCAACTTGTGATACTTTGGATCAAGTAAATGTACTGAAGGCATGTGTCATCTGCTCATTCCCTCTAGGCTGTTAACAATAATGGAAATAAAAAATTCTTATGGAAATTTCTTCATTTTTACAGTTTTAAAGCGAGCCAGCTCCAGAACCCTGGAATGCCAAGAGATGGGTAACAATATATCTCCTATTAACAAACCAAAGTTTTTGTAGAATCACCTGAGAGCTTCCTGTCTTACACATAGGAAGAAAATCATCTCCTGGCAGGGGAGCAGAAGCACAAGTTCTTTTCCAGGGAACCACCTAGAAAATCTGAGAGTTACATTTGCTGTTCATGCCACTAATGTGTCAGGTTTGGAGCCACAAGTCACCTTTAGATGATGACTCCTATGAGTGCACAAGCACTCAGGGACACTGTAGCACTGTTGCCAATGGCTATGGTCTGTTCAGCTATCCACTGATATTTCACAAAGTAAAAGAGTCAGAAATAAAAGGAGATAATCACCATCAGTTGGTCTCAAGACCCATACTGATTTAGGTTATATTAACCAAGTAGCGAGTTAACTAGTGGAAAAAGTAGAAAATAAATTATTTTCTGGTACATAGGTTGTCATACAGTCTTCATCTACCTAGGAAAATTCTCTTTTCTTTCCAGGAATCATGCCACTATTTTTTGTTTCAGGATTAAAATTATATATCTTCATCTCTATATTTCAGTGTAAGACACCTTAAAATCCTCAGGTACATATAATGCTATGGAGTCTGTTTAGGGTTATATTAGATTCAACTCCAGAAAGCCATGTTAAAAATTACTTTAGACCTGCCCTTATAACTAAACTGGAAGGCTAATAATCTCAGCCTGTGGCTGGCAGAAGAAAGAGCCATATTATCAGCAGCAATTATCCAGTGTGGTTTTGTTAGTTTATTTTAGTTGAGCAATTTAAAGAATACAGATAAAGGCCAAATTTTTGTATTATTTTTTGAGTAATGTTTTTATTGATTTAAAAGTGTTTTAATGTTAAAGTTGAGCTATTAAGAAAGGCCATTTGCATGTAAATAGAATTTTGTTGTTCATTGTGTGATGTTTTAAAATTTATCCCTTTTACCATTTAGGCATTCCTTAATATTTATTAATGATACTTATATATTATAAAAGTAT
>NW_009715342.1:31680-102487 GCF_000703405.1 Apaloderma vittatum | reverse complement strand
AGACATTCAAAACTCATCTGGATGTGTTCCTATGTAAACTACTTTGGGTGATTCTGCTCTGGCACGGCGATTGGGCTAGATAATCTTTTGAGGTCCCTTTCAACCCCTAACACCCTGTGATTCTGTGATTTTGTGTCATCCTATGACCAAAACTAGAAGCTTCTGTGCAAAGAAATGGGTGAACTTCCCTCATGTCCTGAATATTGTGTTGAATACAGAGGTCTACAAGAGTGCTCTAGTAACTTGGCTAATATGTGTCAGATCAGTTAGAGTCAGCTTTACCAAGAAACAACATTTCTAAACATTTAAAAATTGCTTACTATAAAAAAATAAAATCGTTAAAAATGAAACTATGAAGAGATTTTAAGTAATCTTAACCCACTAATGATAATGGTATAACTTAGATATTCCAGTACCTCAGCCAGTTTGTGAAATTGTCTGCCTTTTGCAATTGATGTTAAATTTGGTATGTGCTGGAGATTGTTGGTGCTCCATCTTCCTTACCAGAATCACCAATGGCAACTGCTGTGGGCACTTCTCTAGGCCAAATTGGAATGATTGCAAAATTGAACAACTCAGCCAATTGCTCTTTTTTCAGTTCTTGTGCTTGGGTGTTGGACATCACATAATATTTCATGTCCTTGCCTTTTCCTCTCTTCTTCAAGTCTATCACAGGAAATATTTCTATTATACATCCTTAGTAGATTAAATGTTTATCTTTAAGCTGCCTTTGTTGTGATTACAACCTCTTTAAAACATTATTGTATAATGTAACAAAATATATATCATGAGAAATATGAAAGGTACACATTTTTAAAGAATTATAATATGCATTTTGGAATATGCATGTTTAAACAAAATTGACCTAAGTATGAAGTTACCAAGAGTACACAAAGTACTCCTTTCTGAGATTGTGTTAGATTTAAGGAACTATATCATAGTGTTAAATTCCTATTATCTTTTAATAACGACCTAAACTTGTAGGCTCTTATCATATGTATTAATAAGAGGGTTTTTCCAGCATTAAATATTAAGCATTAATATCAAGTATGTCATTCTAATGCATTTCTTAATAGTGTTATACATCCTTTGCCTTTATGTTGCCTCCCAGTGTGTCATTATATGGACCCTCAAGGTCTCTGTATTTTCTACTTTTATAGCCTTACATTTTAGATAAAAAATAGTAGTCAAGATAATTCCAGCAGGAACTTTTTCTTATACCTATTAATACTACTATTCTATAAAAAGAAAAGTCAAGCTTAAACAACACTAGATGTTGCCTCTTTGGCATATAAAAAGATGAAAAAGACATGCATTTTTGTTTTGGTTGAGAAGATAGAAAAGGCTGACACAGTGTCTTTTGTAGTCCTGTTACAAATACCATGTGAGATTTACATATGTATTTTAATAATATTTACAATTAATATTTATGTGTTTGGAAATCTTTTAGTTATTGCTTCTAC
Organism: Apaloderma vittatum; assembly: GCF_000703405.1. Lineage (NCBI taxonomy): Eukaryota > Metazoa > Chordata > Aves > Trogoniformes > Trogonidae > Apaloderma > Apaloderma vittatum. The sequence goes on along the minus strand of NW_009715342.1, from coordinate 101,024 downwards.
TTTCTGTGTGGTTAAATGCAGAACAGAACAAGAATAAGACTGATAGCTATACTAGATTTCTGATTATTATTACTATCCTCTGGATAATCTCTAGCTCAGCTTCAGTTTTCTTGATCTGTGGCAGCCAAAACCGAACACAGTGCAGTGTCACACTGTTTCCTTAAGACTAGGGTACAGCAGAGCAAATTACTGATACATCCATGAAGAACCAATGTTGTATGAAACATTGGTCATGTATGTAAATTTGATGCAGAAATCAGTGGGATTTAGTGTGCTTCTATTATGCATAATACTTTTTTCCTCTGCAGTTGCCTCAAAAGTTGCTGATTTTTTTGCAGTTTCCAGAGTTCTTTTGTTTTAAATTTGAAATGACAGCATAATACCCTGAAAAAGAGGTAGTGGTAAATTGGAAACAACTTACTGAAATTGTTTTGGAAAACAGAAATGTAGTTCAGAAAGTTCTAAGTCCAGGAAAGATACATTCTTTGCTCGTCATTTAGAAAAGCTATGGTTGAGAAATTTTCACTGATTATGTCAGGCACGAATGCAATTTGCTGCTCCAATAAACATTTAGTTATGTAATGTGGAAGAGCTACAGTCAGGGGAAAATAAGTATCCCAGTTTACAGCAACCATGGTCTAGGTGGTAGAATGTCCAATTTTGCTGGTCAAGCCTCTTGTTGTGCATATGAAAAGCATATGAAATGCTTTGGTGGATAAGGTAGTGGTAAAACGGGATTTTGTAAGATTTCAGTGCTTCCACCTATGATAAGAACAGGAAAAACAAATCTCTGGAACCAATATTATAAAAACCAGAAAAACATGCTCAAGAGTCTATGCAAAAGTGGTCCTGATAGCATTTGTTGTAGCTTACATTTGATAGGTTAAATTCAATTAGTCTCACTCATCTTTAGCTACCTACATACGTCAGACTTATTTTTAGTTTTACAAAGATTTCAGTAACTAGCTAGAAAACAATAATTGAAGCACTGCGACAGTGCTCAGCCTAGCAAAAACATCAGCAAACAGGAAAATGTCACAATCAGAAACAAATTATCACTGGTGACAAAACTAAGAGTTATAATGCAATTATGAAGTTCTAGATAAAATCCTACTTCTACAAACCCAAAAACGTTGGGGAAGCAGAACAGGTGTGTGTACAAAGACAATGAAGGATAAAACCACGAAAACTAAGGAAAATACAAAAAGGATAAGTTAGCAACTCATCATTATCTGGAAACATGCATAAAAGGCTGGGAAAGATACTTGTATAGGACTTGAACTTCAGGCATCTATATCTATATTCGTCTACACTGTAATTAAAGGGATTCTCTAAAGCTGTTCTCAAGCCTGGACTCCATGACCAAAGCAGTCAGTTTTCAGATTTGACCCCCAGTGTGAATGCAACAGAGGGGAACCTACAGGTTCAGTCGTCTCATACCCTGTTGGTGTGGTATCAGGTCATCAGCATCTCTGCAAGGAACGCTCTCATGTGCGGTAAGGTCCTTCATCTTTATTACTTTTGGATCTAAGATCATACAGTTTTAACAACACACACCTGACAGGAGTAGAGAAGAGTGCTGGCTTCACACCCACAACCAAGAAGCTAAAAAAGGATTTCTTACTGCTGAAAAATGCAATATACACGTGTAATTTTGAATATATTGAAAAATGTTTAACTAGGTATAGGATTGTACACAAGAGATGTCATTCCAGACAACATGACATTAAAAGTAAGCCCCAATAAAAGGGTCCAGTCAATGAATAAATAAAAAATAAAAATTATTACCAACATAATTACACGGTAGTCAAGAAGGGAAACAGATTACCTTAAATACAGGAATGTTTCTCATAGTGCACATTATGTAGAGAACAGCGTGCAGAAAGGCAGAAGGAAAAATGTCCTGCCTTTAGGTAGTAAAGCACAATGTGTGGGAAAGAGAACCGATTTATCCTCTAAAGCCATGCTCTTTCAAGAAGGAAAAAATAAGTAACAACCACCAAGGCTGTAAAGTTTTCTAGTAAAAAGGGTAACTTCAGTGTAACTTTAGAAGAGTAAGAGGCACTGAGGAAGAAGTTTTCCAGAAGAGTGGTAATGATTCTGTTTCTATGTTTGCAACTATGCTGTTAGACCAATGACTAAATTCAATTGCCACTGGTTTATGGGGCCAGGTGCAATTTAATGCCAAGAACACCAGTAAATAGCAATATTAGGCTGGAGAATTGAGGCCAAATGTTGTTCATCTACAATAAACTTATTCAGGAGCCAGTGGACAAATACAGACTTTTGGTAAGAAGCCCATGAACCAACAGACAAGGAAACCAAGGAAATGGTACATCTAGAGGCTAGATGAAGCCAGAAATAGTTCCTCACACAGTCTGTAAAACTACAAGAAGATAGAATGTCTTTAATGTTGTAGCTAATAAATATGGATATAGCTGCAGTCATAAAGGCCATAATTTCAACCCTTGACATTTTCAGTGCATCTGCCTAGAACCAGTGAGAAATTCTTCAAGTAAATTGTCAAGCACTCAAAGCCAGGTATTTTAAAGAAAAAAAAGAAATCATTATTATGATCACAACCCTAAAATTTTACTATTCTGTAGAGTGACGGGAATGAAAGTGTAATTTCAATGGCAAATTAGGAAAAACACTCATAAACTCGCGGGCCAAAACTTTTGCTAGTATATACCTAATATGCTCACTAATGCATCCAAAATATGCTCCAAAAATGCATCTGGAATAATTGCATAACTAGAGTCTTAGAGATGATGTCTTAGAGCCATTAGAAAATTACTATGAAAAGCACTGCCAAGTGTACCTGAATGGTTACAAAATAAGCTTTTGAAGCTTCTGTCTTGTGAGGTTAGGATAAATGTTGCTAGAAAAAGCCACTTATAGTGGAAATACAGTGCAAGGAAATCTTGTCAGGACATGGATAGTGCAACGGAACCTGAAATAATGTTATCAATACTCTGTAATGTTTCTGCAAGACTGAAAACCCCAGCAGAATAGTGGTAGGCATCTGGAGAGCCTCAAAAAATGACCAAGAAGAGTCTTGGATATCACTTGGTTTTGTGCAGGGGAAAGGTAATGTATATTAAGAACTGCCAGGATACCACCAAACACTTTGAAGACAGAAGTTACTGTGTGACTCCCACTAATAACACCACAGACATGAAACTCTTTGAAGACTATCAATTGGGAAGCATTGTAATGGTTAAGTATATGCAATGTCAATGTGTTTCACACCACATACATTCCAGTAACCTGCAGTCTCAACAACTTGTCAAATACTTGAAAAAAAGGCACAGCAAAAGCAGTATTTAAAAGGCAATAAAAGAAACTAAGAAATCTGGATATACATCAAGAAGTACTCTCTGCAGGAGGCAGCTGGAAGTCAATTTTTGTGACTGGATTAGTAGCTGAAGTTGTAACTCTGTTGTAAATAAAGCCCTTATTTATGTTTTCAGTCATTAGTCTTTACATGATATTCATCAGTCTGTGGCCCATATATTAGGTTGGATTATTTTTTCTTACTTCCCTTCGTAGAAATAAATATCTATCTTAAAACCAAGACAATGAAGAGCTGATGGGGGTGGGGGATGTTGTTCGTTTTTTTGTTTTTTTGTGAGCCATATTTTCTGAGACTTGAGAAATTTTCCAGAACCTGCTCCAGGCTATTCTATTGATATTTCCAATTCCTCAGAGGCTGTAAAAAGGGATTAACTGCTGGATGATATCCACATGAGAGACCATGAACACTAGAAGTTGAAGGCTTTGCAGCATAATAATCTGTGGAAATGTCATCTGAAAAGCTGAGATAATGTCTGAAATTTGCCAATGGGCAAGAATACTGTATCTGGGGATGTAAAAAAAGATAGGTTTGAGCTTGATTATAAGAATTCAAGAAAGATGAAATTGAATCTGAATAGAGAGACTTGTGGCCCTTTGGATTAAGTCTCACAGGAGATAAGCACTTGCTGACCTCCAGTCCCTCAGCGCTCTTCTGCCCAGACTTTTAGCGCACTTGAATGTTTGTTTCTTGACCTTGAGCTCTTACAAACCAAAGAGGTTTAGAAATTGGAACTGGATCTGCTGTTATGATGATCTTTTCATGAATAATTTTTTGGCGAGGTTAGTGTAAATTTGGATGCTATTCACGAACTGTTAGTATTGCAAGGTACAGAGGAAAAATCACTGATTCTGTGGGAAGAGCAAATGGCAATGTGCTGTCAAGGGTAGGCTCTTATCTGCAGGACAAATATTTTGACGAGCTACACAGTCAGATATCTTGCAAGTCAAGAACTGCAGAAGGCTGTTAAGGAAAACATGTTGCATTTCTGTTCCATGTAGTCCATTATAGATAACCGTGGTCAGAAAACAATTCACACATGAAATACGTTAGATATGCTTTCTTTGGTTTTGGGCACTGAGTCCCTAGAATCGTATCACTGTAGCTCTGTGTCCAGTCAAACTAAGGCTAAACTGCTACGTCAGGAGTTAGATATAGTGTGGAATCAGGATGCATCTAATCATGTAGTCTTACCGATCTATGGCTTTCTGCAGTTAATATGCCTGAAATGGGATGTAGTACCCCAAATGAGGACTTTTCAGACAGTGGTGAGGCATAGGTTAGATAGTCTTTTATGTCTCTCTATATGTTCTAACGTAATGTTTACTATTATCTTACAGTTTTGTATTATTGACTCCAGTATGATTTGTAGTCATAATAACTCCTAAGCTTTATTTCTGAAGAGCTGCTACCTAACCAGTTGTTCTTGCTCTTACATTTGCACAGACGACTTTTCTTTTTCACTAAATGGAGTACTTTGCTCATACTCATTACTTTCTTGCCAGCAGAGGTTTCCTCTGTTCTCAGTGCTGACATTTCTCTCTTCCAACCCTGTCTATCTTTTAAGATAATTTATCCTCATCTGAAAAAATGCATTTGCAGAAGTGTTGGGCACTTAAGCCACTCTTACATGGTAATGTGAAGAATAGTGTATCTTGCAGCTCGAGATACTCAGAGATTTTGGATTATCTTTCTTTTGAAATGAATTTAAGCAGGCTGTACTATTTATCTCTCTTTTATATTAATGTTTTCGAAAATAAATCTGAAGCAGAACGAGATCAGAAAAGTTTCCACTCTTTTTGCCATGGTAAGGATGCATTTGGTTATGTACCAGCTGATTCACGTGGTTTCTGGTAGTGGGGACTACTTATCCTGCCAATTCTTTTTATGGGACTTGATAAGTATGTGTTTTGGGAGAGAACAGGGTGTTCAAAAGAATAATATGAGATAAATAACATATACTCCAGACAGTTATGTGTTTCTAGGAAAATATTCTTCTTTTACCTCTGAGCAGTTTGTATTTGTTCGCAGTTGCATTTAGATCCTCTTGTTCCCCTTAGTCTTCAAGGCCGCAGTCTCCGAGTTCCCTGTATTTCTCTCTGTCTTGATTCATTCCAGGGTTGATGTGGTCACTTGTCTCCAGGGAAGTAATCTGCTTCTTTTTCCTGGGGCCCCTTTCTGATCCAGTGTGTATAGGCAAGATAAGACAAACAGATGGTGTCCTTTCCTTCTCAGCCACATCCTTGTACTGTATATACAATATAGGGTACACACAGCAAACTGTGGTCAAAGAAAGACATCAGTAGCATTTTCACTCAGAGGCTGATAAAGTGCATATGTTTAAGAGGATGTTTTACTGACCCAGGAGTTAGTGGGTTATTTCTCATTCAATCAATAAATTTGGCTTTGAGAGCACCAGTAACAAGTAAGTAGATACTCCATCTCATCTATATGATTCTGTATGAAGTACACCCCAGAGAAATACTCCACCCTCCAGAGACTTGTCCAACTTTTGTCCGTGTTTGGTATGCTGTTAGGGTGATCTGACAGGCAAGGTGGATCAGAAAATGTTTAGGTCATCTGTTCCATCACACTACAGACACAAACCAGGTTCAAATACATCTCAGCTTTCTCAAATTTTGAGCACTTCAGCACAAGCCTGGCAGCTGGATGCACCAGAGATATCTAGGGAATATCATTGCTCCTAGGGGAAAAAAAAAACAAACAGAGACTTACAAAAAGAAGCTGCTAGGTACCCCCACTGACCTTGTGTATATTCTCCTATAGTTTCAAAAAGGTATGCGAGCCAGGCCACCTGTCTTACAGTGCTGGGATTTGCAAATTTCTTTAATTATTCTGTTTACAATATCCTTCCTTCTGGTTATGACTTGGCCAGCTAGCACAGTTATGAAAGCACCAGACTGCAAGCACAAAGACTGTTAATTCTCTGATGTTTGAACAAACCTCAAATTTTTATACTGTTGTGTTGCTGGGATCTCAGTGATGATCTTATAACCTATGCAGAAAAGGAAAATCCAATGTAATTTCATTCTTTTTTTCTCTAGAAACATTTATGGGTTAATTACCTACGCACAAAGTTTGTATTGAGGTGAGTGAAATGTGACAACAGCTCCTCTCCAGGGACACTTTCAAATTATGCTGCCATTCAAACGGATTTCTCCAAATATAAGCAAACAATCTTTAAAAATCATATATCCCATCATGAACATATAAATCAAAGTTTTCTGATGTGTTTTATGTTGCTTGTAACAGAAAACTTTAACATTAATATCATCTTTCAGTAATTTGTATGGGTTATGTATTGGGCACAGTCATTGAAGTTGTGAAGTATTTTGAGAATTTATATAGCTTTTATGTTGACTTTCTCAATTATTTTTTTCTTCAGGGCTGATACAGGGCACTGTAAGATGTTTTAGAGTGATGTGCATTACAGAAAAACATCAATTGTCATAAAAAGTGTGTAGGCTGATGCTTGAAGGCTTTATCAAGAGCTTTGGGAAGAATGTATTTTCAGGTCACTGGATGCAATCAATGGTGCTGAGTCTTATTTCAAGTGACTGAGATAGTACTTAGAAATACTGGAGCAGAAGCTATTAACCTGTTCAATATAAATAAGTTCATTAATGGACTATACCAATTTTTCAGTACACAGAGAACAGAAGGTTTTATTTGGTGCTCAGCTCTAAGTTTTGAATTGTAGTCTTGTTTTTAGGGCTTAATTTTTAACTCTGGTTAAGAAAAAAAGTTTTCTATTCAGTTGAATTATAAAACTTAAAGCCTTCATCTTGCTAACAGGATTTTGCTTTATCCACTCTTCTACTACTTCATTATTATCTTTTTTATCTACATTGTCAGGACCCTGAGGACACCAGAAACTGATAATGGACCTGAGTATCCTCACCTGGGACGCCCTCCCAAGCCCCATCCATGGGTCTATGTCCCCATTTCAGCTCAGCCTATCAGTATCTGACCCAGAGATGCCACTGGGTGCTGGTTCCGTGTTCTACCAAAGCTGTGCCCTCACTGCCTTGGGTCACACTGAGCTGGGCTGATGTCCCAGCTCGGCTTCAGCCCGTGCTCAGGGAGGTGCTCAATGCACTGGGCTTGAGGATGCCCCCAGTTGTCCCCCAGCCTGCCCTGCTCCCTGGCAGTGGGGTGAACCCTATCCTGTGGGTCCCTGTGGGGACTCCCCAGCTGCTCTCAGTGCTCAGCTCAAGGGAGCCCCTGGCCCCACTGCACCCTGGCATCCATGATTTCGTAACTAAAATCTGAGGTGGAGATGTTAATTTTATCCGTTGACCAAACGAATATTCACCCATTCATTACAAAATTACATGCTGCTATGAATCTTACTGCGTGTCTCCATAAAGGAAGGCTTTTCTAAGTTTAATGTTTTAAGATATAGACTATGGAGTAGACAGATAAGAAGAATGTAGCTTTGAAATTGCTTAGCAAGTAATACTTCAGTAAATAAGGGCTTTTCTGGTCTCATATTCAGTTTTTTTTCTAAGAGATGTTAGGCTGACCATTTTCTAAGAATTTTTAAAAATAAATCTTATTGTATATTTGCTATTCAAACAAAAAATCTGTGCCTTGACTAGGTTTAGAAAATCTTTCTGAATATTTAAATCTTCCATTTAATCATTCAGAGTCATCATTTTTACCCATAAGATACAGAAGTAAATTTCTGTTAAACTTATAAAAATATATTACTGCTTTCAGAAACCATTTGTGGTAGACTTCTGTATTATTGGTCCTCTTTAGAGTGTTGTTACTCTTTGGAAAAAAAAGAGCAGAGCATTTTATTTACCATTTCTTGAAAGCCTGGAACCAAATGAAGCCCTGTATTTTCAATATCCATTGAGAATGTGCTGTACTCCACAATTAATAGCCCTGCAGCGCTGAATGTTCCAGGGAGGTCAAATGTAAGAAGAGGGGATTTCCATTTCCATCCGTCAGAACTTGTCTGTGTTTGGATTTATTTCTAGATTCCTTTGGAAAGCAGGAATACATAGGATGCTGTGTTTCATGGGGAGGAATATTTAATGGGTAAACAAATAGCCTTGGTTTTATGTCCATTCACAACATGTTTATTTTTAGCTTTAAGGACTGGTACTAATCCTTTCGTTGTTCATCTTGAAGATATTTTTTGATTCTAAGTTCACCCTGTCCAGAGGGGATCCTTGAAGAGTGTGGATCCTGGCAAGCAGTATGTGTCTGTTTAGCCCTGTGGACTTTCAGTAGTTGGATTCAGTACTGGGATGACCAAAGCCATTCTTGCAACTGTCCCTGAAGCCACCCTGCCAAAACTTTTATTGCAGGCAGTGTAATAAATCCCATAACACGCTGTCAGTTGCTAGAGGATTATGGCTTTCTCCTGGGAATTCTGCAAAGTTAGAGACAGTGTCAAAGTATTTTTGCACTTATGAAATAGTCTTTCTAACCTGAGGATCTCAGTGTGCCTCGAAGATACTAATTGAAGGCAGGAGTATAGCTGAAATAAGCCTAAATGTATTTAATCTTAACAGAGTTAAGTTTTAAACTAGATTTAGTGTTGTTATAGAATGATAACAAGCTCATTTCACAGAACATGTTTTTCATGAAATAGATTGACCAGTATTGATAGTATTTTCATTCTTTCTGGAAGTAGTCTAATACTCTTCACTCTTCATGTTAATTATTTCTCCTTATATATAGAACCCCTTTCTATTATCTCTAATGTGGGAAAGCAGAGGCTCCAGAAACATCACTGAATCTGTACTGAAGCTGAACAAGTGATGTTTGACAAACATCTAACACGATCTTTGATCTAGCAGGATTTTCTTAAGAAGGAAGAAATGATATTTGATGAGAATGTTAAAAGAACCTTGTGTCTCATTTTGGTATTGATAGCATACAATGACTTCTTAGAGGTGTTACAATCTTGGAGAATATTAAAATAGCTACAACTACAGTTTGTTGCCTGCAATGAAGTTTGAACTCTTCAGTTTCTTACACAATTACTCCTTGAAGATGTTGCTGTTTGAATTTAGCCTTTAAATACCTGCAGAATCTTTTGTGATACCAGGATATTTATTTATATACATACATATATATGTTGTTTGGGCTTTTTTGTTCATCAGAAGTAGGACTGCATACGGTATCCAATAGCTGTTAGCCAAGTTCCAGTTTAGGGTGGAAGATATCATTTTCCAGGTAAGCATGAAACACAAATAAGCATCACCAAGCAGAAAGCCAGAACTCTGCGTGTGCAGGTAACAAGACTAGATGAGTACAATAATTTCCTGGTAGAGCAGAATAGTTTGCGTTGGACTTTATGCCACCAGAAAATGGCTCACCTAAATCTAGTATTTAGATATACTGTGAGGAAGACACATAACACCATCACATTTTAAAAACAGTTAGGGTGGAATTATTTTCCAGAGCTTTGGAAACCCAGAAGTTACATGTTTAAGTTCCAGCTAGTTACCCTAATTTCCCTTTGCAGTCAGTATGGCAAAACAGAACTGGACTGTGAGAGACGTTTGGTTTTATATACCCAGTTTAGAATAAAATGAAACAAAGTCTGCTGCTCTGAAAAATCAGAAGGGGTGTCTTTCGATGACCAGCTGAGAAGTTGTGATGATAACTTTAAAATGATTACTCCAGGATATATGACTAGATTTCTGACTCTTTTGCTTTTTATACACTTTCAAAAATCAGTTCTCATCATTATCTTATCAAAATAGTTTATGCATACCAAGTGACTTGAAATTTTATTTGTAACTGTCTTAACTGCCTTGCTTCTTAGTTCTGATGTTTGGAGTTTGTTTGTGCTCGTATCTACTTAAAAATGGAGTCCATGCTACATAGAAAATTTTGCAAATGATTACTCTTACTCTAGTACCGAATGTCATCACCCACATCTTACACTTCAGTAATTGCTTGGATATTTGACAAAAAGATAATTCATGTCTGCAAATATTTATAAAATACTTTATAATTTAGATAGAAGCTATAGGCAATATTAGACAATCATGTTTTTAGAGGAGGCTTGAGAAGATGCATATTCGGCGAGATTCAGAGTAATTAGAGAGGAGGAAATCATACAATGTTATCTTGTTCCTTTCCTTTTCTAGTTTAGTACAATCCAAGACATATGGATCTTGTTACCAACTAAAATTACCGTTATGTGAAATTTAGTTAGCATTTTGCTTTAAAACAATCTTGTAGTCTTGTAGGATGGATTTTTATTTTACTTTTTCCCATTTCATGCTAGTAATACTGGTGTGTGAGATTCTAAACTGAGCAAACTTTGATTTATCCAGTCATTTTGGAAAGCAGAATCCTCTGTTTAAATCAAATAAAACACATTAGTATAAGACTAGAAAATTAGATGTTGCACAGCAGGTCTTCATCAGTAATGTAGCTATAAATATCTCAATCAGAAATTGCCTTTGGATATGTGGCTAGTTCTCAGGCATTATATAGTTGTGTAAAAAATCCTTAACTGCTGCTGGGACAAAACCAATGTTTAAGACTCTTCTGTCCTAAACTTCTGATTCCTCCTTGCTCCGGACATGTATGACGGAGAAAATGGTTAACTCTTGATATGATAAATTTTCATGACACATCAAATTTAAATGACACATTAAAATAATTCTCTAACCACTAGATGCATAACTGTACCTGCTTTAGTCCCAGCGAGTCTTGCATTGTTTGATTGAGAAGCTTTCAACAAAAAGATGTAGAATACTAAACTAGCCAGGAGTTTGTGATTCTGGCTCTCATTTAGGAGGTGGGAGTTATGGTTTTGCTTTTTCTCAGGGTTATGGGAAGATCTGGATTTTTTTCCCCTGCATCACCCCTTATCAATTATTTTAATATTTTTTATAATTAATTTTTATAGGATTTACATGATACTGTTTTTAATGTATTTAATAATTGTCAGTGTTATTGTTGCTAGTCTGAAACCAAATAGGAACACTGAACTTCCATATAAGAAGTTGTAATACTTATACACATGTATATTTATATGAATACAAGTATCTGTGTATAGAGTTATTCAATGTAAGGTTCATTAAGTGTTTAATATTATTTGCTATATAATTTTGATTGTAAGGATGTGTTTACACACCATTTTTTCAACAGACAGTAAGAACTAAACAAAAATTTTTGGTACCCTGGTCACAATAACACAAGGATCTGCTTCCTGGAATAAAAATTAACTTAGACATGGGGAAGGCATATGAAAACCCAGTAGATTTATTTCACTTAATGTCAGTTTGACTGTATCAGCAATGAATTTTCTCTGAAAGAAACTTACACTTCCTATATTTTATGCCCCTATAAAAGCCTTCACATTACCTTTAGCTTTGATTAACCCAAATTGTTATATACCAAGTGTGCTTTTTACCTCCCTGTTGCTCATTCCTTTTCTCTGAAGATAGGTAATGAACATAAAAACAATTCTGATACAGACTGAAAACATTAACTGCCTTATTGCGCTTTTGTATTAAAAAGAAAAAGATTTAAAATAAGTTACAGAGGAAAATACAATAATGAATTGCAATATGCATAATTTACTTATTCAAAATACTTCTTAAATTACTTATTAAAATATCTTCATTGTTGTAATGTGAAACTGTAATCTTCTACACTGATAAACAAAAGTCAGTGCAAATAAAAAAAATCCAGGAATAAAATTATTTAAAGAATGTCCTTTCGTTTGTGATTGTGAATATTGTTTTTGTCTAGGAACACTGGGAAGTCTGTAAGGACCATAAATCTAAGTTCAAGTCTTTCTTGCTTTTCCCATTTTTACCTCAAAAATCTTATACTGAAATGCTCATCTGTGTTCACCTCTCCTAGTGAACCCTCTAAGATTGTAAACTTTTCCTAAAGGTCCAATACCTTTCCCTCTAGCCATAAATTACAACTCCCTTTTAATCAGTTAGTGTTATAATGAAGACGCACTGGCAATGCAGTGTATTTTAATAGACAAATTACTCTAAATTAAGCTCTAACCATCTGTTCCATTCTCATTTATGACTCTAAAAAGAACACATTTTAAAATTATATCATTTAAAAATAATGTAAATGATTGAAGTCTGCAGTAAGGCTTCTGCATATTTGTTCATTCAGTGTAGCATACTTATGGTAATAGCGGCGTTTCTTGCTTGCTCCAGGCATGTATGAAGGAAAAATTGGTTAATATTTGATACAATAAATGTGCAGTTATTATGACACATTAAGTATGTCAAGAAAGATATTTTACTCCTAGAGAGTTACACTGAATGTAAATCTCTGTATTGGAGCATCCTGATGGGATACCTGGAGGCAAAGCTTTAGCTAATTCTACAACTTGTAGGGGGTTAAGGATATCAGAGACATTAAATGCTGACAACTGTAGTTTTAATATGCTGGGGAAATGGAGCTATTCCATATCACTTTCTGTATTTGTTAACAGTTATGCCACCACCAGGGACCTCACTAGGATTTATAGAGAAAGAACATGCTGATAGCTATTTAGAGGGAACACAGTAATTTTTTTTTCTCCTGCAGACTCATTCAGTAGTAAATTGTGGTACAGACTGACAGAGCAGCCAAGGCAAAGAATAGAAAAGGCATGGTATGCTTAAAAGATGCAGCTGAAAGTCAAAGTAATTCTTTTCCTCCCATTGCCTCTCTGTTCCCTCTGTCCTCCATATTTTAAAAATCTTGCATTAAATACTTATATTGATCTCATAAGTGAGATAATTTTGCGTTTGATTCAAGGGCCACCCGTGGAAGTGGCTGAGACAAGTGTCACTGACTGTGCAGAGGCACCTTTTCTTCTGCACAGCTGGGCAGGTTTCTGATCTTACTGAAACATAAAACAAGATCAGCTGGAACCAAGACTCTGACCTGACTAGCAGCTGGAGCTCTCAAAGGCTTAAGAAATACCCACATACCCTTTGAAAGCTGGAGAGGGGCTTTTTGTAAAGACATATAGTGATAGAACAAGGGGCATTGGTTGCAAACTGAAAGAGGGTGGATTTAGAGCACTTCCTTGGAATTGTTCAAGACCAGGACGGATGTGGCTTTGAGGAATCTGGTCTAGTGGAAGGGGTCCCTGCCATGCCAGGAGGGCTGAAACCAGATGAGCTTCCAAGCCAAACCATTCTACAATTCTATGATTTTATGATTCAGGTAAAAGTCTCACTGGTCTGCAGTTTAAAAAGCAGGGATTTCACCCAGGCTAAACAACCAGGCTGCCTCTAGGGACAATGAAGAGTGTGACGGGGTTGTTTATTTTTTGTGTGCTTTCAAACAGGATTAATTTCCTTTTGGAAGTGTCACTGTCGGTGGAGACAGCCCATTTTACTGAGGCAGGCCAGATGATATGCTGTTAAACAGCTAAAGTTAGACAAGAAGATCGTCAAAGTTAGCATTTACTCATAGTGTTCCATTTAACGTCTCCTTTTCAATCATTTATAGAATGACATCAATGATTATAAAGGGAGCATCTGCTGATGGCTTTAGGAGGTATTAAGTTTGGAATGGCTAATTTAGTCATATAATTAACAGAAATACGGTTTGGTTGGCAGAATAGGAAAACACACGATAGAGATACTGATGATAATTGTGAAGGCCAGTAATAGAAATCAAAATGTATCACTTTAGTACATTACATGTCTGAGTCTGTCATTCCAAAGTAAGTGCCTCTTAAAGCCAGATGCTCCCTCTGCAATAGCTGATGTGTGTTTTAATGGATGGACAAAGGAGATATTACATCCTTTGTTATCACTAAGCACCAAGGTCAAATTTGGTAAGTTAGCAACGGTTTCAGAGTTTTTGCTACATACGAAATAATTCTGTTTAATTCCTGCAGAAATGTGTCTGCCCTTTGGGGATTTTCCATAAGGTAGCATTGGCCACCTTTTTTCATTTGTCAGGAGATATAAATTTTAAAGTTAGCTTTCTTTTCTAACCTTGTAAATATTAGGAACATAATTCATATCTCTGTTTTGGCTGAGGGCAATAAGATGTATGTGGCTTGTTTTCATGCTGTAGCATAATGAAACTAACGAAGATGTTCTTTCTCTGGAATATTAATCACTGAAATTGCAAGATAGATTACTACAATACAAAAAGTGATTTTACTCTAAATAGAATGTATTGACCTTTTATTATTTAAACTATTATTTTTTACCCAGAGACTTCAGAATTTATTATTTTCCAGTTGCTCATTCATTATTTAATAATGTCATTCCATTCCATTCAGAGATCTAAACTAACTTGTAACACTGAGCACTTTCCAGTGTACAGTTAAGAGCTGTGATTAAGGTTGTTTATCTGTGGTTCACTCTTTTCCATTTTCCAGCCCAGTGTTTGTACTGTTTTGTTTTGCCAGGCTTTTAAAATTTATTTTACTTGCTGTGTTTTAATTAGGAAAAAATGCTAGGAAATTTCGGAAAAGAAAGGCAAACACTTTCTGTCCCTTTACTTTTCAGAACTTCCCTATAGATTTTTTCCTTTTTTTGCCAGTTATTTTCATTTTGCAAATCAACTTTTTGTTCAGTCACATAGAACTCCCACTTTTGGCAGATTTCTGACTGTCTAGTATTGTTCCACTTATCCCAGGAGGAATGGATTCATGAGCAGAGCAAAGGAAGGAGGTGAAAGTTCATTATAAAAGAATGATCTTATATTATTCCACAATTTGTTCTGTGGACATTATTGCTATCTAGGTGGAAACTTTTAGTATATATGTATACAAAATCAAATGAATTACATAGTGGATTTTTTTCCATTGTTGGAGCTCATATAGTTCTTTATCATACAGGCTTTCCTGGTGCAAAGGACATACATGACAAAGGGAGAAAAGGGAAATTGGACATTTTCGAAATTACTGAAAGGTTATTTTCTTTTCTAGAGTTTGGTTCAGTAGCAATGGTATAAATGTATAGCTTAATTTTTTTTTCTTTAGTGAGAGATTGTTACTAGAAGAGAAACCAAGTCTAATTTTCTTCCTGTCTAAATTTTCCATTTATATTTAGAAGGTGATAAGTTTGGGGCCATAGTGGCTATTACTGTTCCTTTCTATGCCCTTTGAGAGCTCAGACTGTGAAATGAAGCCAAAGCTGCAGCTGCAACAGCAAACATGCACTTTTTTTATGAGAAACATCTTGTTATTTCCTCCTTCCCCACAGTAAAATTTTGCATAAGATGAAAAATAACACATCACTTTACAATTTGGCCACAATCTATTAGCACTTAATTTTGTGGAGAAAAAAAAATTAAATACATGTATAACAGAATTTTCCACAGATTTCAGTATTTGCACAGATTATTGTAAATGTACCATTGTGTGTAGTACTATGCATTCAGGAGGAAAAACACTGTCTTCTGTCTTTTCTGTAAGTTAAGTTCTTATTTTTCTGTTTTGTATGATTATTTTCAATTGATAGCAATTTTACACACAAGCATTGTCCAGATACAAAATTTTAGTACTGTTTCGTGTAATACTTTTATATAAGCAAAGCTTAGACTCATTGTGCTGTCATGTCAGCTTCACGTGTTTCTTCAGTTTTACTAATTCTAACATTCGTCCATTGAAAGGGTAATAATTTACTGTGTATGGAAATTCCACAATAACCTATTTTGCTTTGACAGCTGTATTTATTCCAGTGAGTTAACTGATGGGAATCCCAGTTGTTAAGATGATTTTCTGATGGCATCAACAAAACCCAGAGAAACAGCTGACAACGACACTCTTTGGATCGAGGCAGAAAAAATGGCTTCTTTCCATTTCTTCCCTACTCTTCAGGTATAGAATACAGGGATTATACACTGGGGAGAAGAATGAATCCAGGGAAATCTTTTAGTTTCACTGAAAAATCTATTTTGTAATAGTTCCTTTTTAAGATTTGTCTGTAATAATGTTAAATTAAAAAGAGAAACGAAACAGTTGAAGCGAAAATAATTTTATTATTTTCTTAGCTATCTGAACTTCTTCCAACAGTGAATTAAGCAATGTGATTAAAGTGATTAATTTTCTTTCAAAGCCTCCTATATACAGCAATCTATGATCTGATATGTAGGAATCTTTAATCTAGTAGTTAAAGGCATAACAAGATATTACTGTGGCTGAAAGCAGAAGTCAGAAACATTTAAACTGGCAATTAAATGCAACTTCTAAAACCAGGATGAATCTGACCTTATTTTCAAGCATCTCATTACATTGAGGGCAATTAATAATTGACATTTCTTCTCATGGAAAGTGACAAATTCCTCATCACTTGGAATTTTGAATTGAAAATTAGATGTCTTTGGAAAAAATGTTCTGTAGACGAGTGAAAAATTAAGACTGATAATGTTAATTTATGGTAAAAAGAAAAGGAAGAATAATTTCATCAATAAGAAATAGCATGAAATTCTTTGGTCATCATTACTTAGAAGTTGAATAATAAGATTATAGTGGATTCTTCTAGTCTTAACAGTCTGTGGATCTACGAAAAGCTATTCAAATAACACATGTTAGGAATACAAGTAGGAGATGATAGAACATTTTGAAATGAAGGGTGACATTAGGGAGGTAGTCTGGTTTAGCAATTAGTGCATGGATTCACAAGTCAGAAATTCTACGTTCTATTCCCATGTCTGACATTGATTAGCAAGTCACATTAGGACTTATTATCAAAAGTCAGATATGCAGCTGATCATCTAATTAAGATCATCACGCTATTAGCATAACTGTATTTGCAAATCATGCATGCAGAGCTTTAGCCTTTGTTTAACCTTGATCTGTGATATGAAAGCAATCTATGTTATGGATTGATTCAACCCTCTTATTCTATGATTTGAGCAGCTCACAGTGTTTAATATATTTATCCTCATCAGATTTTGTCAAACTGGGTATTGTTATTTAACTTTATTTTAAGAAAGTGATACTGCAGCACAGAAATAAAAGTTTCTGATTTCCAAAGATACTTAAGCATTTAAAGATGCTTTTTCATGACAAAAAGCCCGACATTTTCATAAGCCTCAAAGAAGATCACATCCTTAAGTCCTATGCACACTTTAATGAGATTTCAAGTGTCTAAACCACATTAGAATTGGGGTCTGCATTTTGTGAGTGTCTGTGAAGTCAAAGTCCAGTTGGAAATTTTGTCCACATTAGCAAGTAGCACAGACCAGTATAAGCAGATTAATAAAATGAAAGGGGCTGTACCGGCTCTGGCTTTGACACGTTTCAGAAGGCTTTAATGCTGGACTGGTTCCAGTCGTGCTAGACATGTGGACTGAATGCTTGCCAAAGCTCACCTTTTACTCGCTTTCATTCCAAAATCCAGTTTGTGTGGGGATCCAACACCAGTCCATAACACGAAAGAAAGCATTATTAAACGGGAATGATCAGGAAATTTGCTCGAAAAGACGACGCCTGAGATAAAATTTTGCTGTAGGCTCACTCTGTGATTCTTTGAATCAAAATGAACCCACGAAGGGTATAAGTAATTCGTTTTCTCTCTGCAAAAGTGGAGAATATTGACATCCTTCATTGAGAAGTTAGTATTAGTAAGAGATTTGGTCATCTGAAAAGTATGGTAATATTTTTTTTGAAGTAGCTCATGGAAAAGCTGGACAGAAACAGTTAAAACTAAGTTGAGAAGGGATATACTTGATTTATGGAAGGTTAGCCAACTTAACAAAACAGAATACTTAGCACCTGTCCAACTTTAAAAATATTGCTGTATTCTGGGATTATTTTAGTAAATATTCCAAATCTTTCAGCCAAGTTTATGAGAGAAAGCAATAATTTTCCATCTACTGCACTGCTCTCACATTTTCATGAATTTTCCACATGATCAGAAAATGAAAGAAATGTCTTATTTCAAAGTTACTAAGTACATGAGTAAAATAAAAAAAAAGTTATTATTTAAATACACTTCCATGCAATAAGGTGAAAAAGAGATTAAAATTTCAAAGAACAAATACGACTGAGAGTAGGTAAGTATTTCAAAGTATATGTCTTGTGATTATTAAATCCACCAACTATTGTGTCATTCTTCTGAATGAATGAATTTGTCAGTCTTACATTTTCCAGAGAAATATCATGGACATATGAGAGGTGCTTCCATGAACTGATACTTCCAACCTAAGTGTTTTATTTTTAATAAAATATGAAATGAATTTTCTTCACCGTACATCTAAAAAAAACCCTAAAGCAAAACAGTCCATTTGACAACTGCAGATGTACAAGATTTTCTAAGCTATCTAGATCTCCTTTTTTAAAATTTTTGTGTGTGTGTGAAAGCGCACGCTTTGGTAATGCTGAAATACTGAAGCAATAAGCACACATCATCATTACTCAAGTGAGGTCAGCAAAAGAATTCTAGAAAAAAAAAAAGGAGGTTTGTTTTTACCCTAATAGCCTTTTCATGCCCTGAAATATTACATCAAGTTAAAAATACAGGATATAAACAAGAGATATTGAAAACACCCACATTAATTGAATAGAGTAGAGTTTAGTAACACAATATGAATAATATACATAGATTTTAGACAAAAAAATTACTTCTTTGTATCTGAATTTTATGTATTTTTATGCAGTTATTTACTTATTTGCTAGAACTTCAGTTCTGAGGTAACTACAGAGTGTTTCTAGTATTTTCTTCCCATGTCCCTGAGTGAAAAGATGTCTTAATCCACATCCTTTCCCTATCTTTGTGCCTGAATGAAAACTTTGAGCCCTGATGACTTGTACCAAATGCTGTGGATGACTCAAGAAAATCTTTTTTCACTCTAGAAAATCAAGCTACTTCTAGAGATTTTCCAGATGTTACGGCCAAAAGGATTTGTGATATTTTACGAAGTCCCTTCAGAATCTTCTAGTCTAATGGGCAAATTAAAGGAGGCTTTAAAAAGCATACTACTCTTCTCTCAGTATTGTATATGCAGAACACTTCAGCTGTCTTTTTAATATAAGTACTACTATGCTTTTAAAATGTTTCCATTTACACTGTTAGTACAGTTTGGCAGTTAATTTAGAAGGTCCAAACCTAACACCCCACATTACTCTAAGAAAATATTTTTAACTAAAATATACGTATGTGAGGATACCCACAGCTGATTTTATTAATTTTATGATATCTCCTGGAAATTACTGTCATTTTTTTCTTTCCCTCCAGTTTAAAATTTGTGAAGACTTCCAGATTTGGGCTCAACATTTAGGTTTTTTTAAGAATAGTCTTCTGATTTGCTAGGCATGTTGTCTCTTCTGCTATGTGGAGAAGAGCTTCTCTAAGCATCTCAGAAATAAAAGCTTACTTAAAACCAACAGGTTTTCCTGGATTGCTTATCTATATATCTCTTATCTTGGAGGCAATTAAAAAATGTAAAATTGAAAACAGCACACACAATTTCGGTGTTCTTCTACTACAGAATTCTTTTGTAGTTTCTCTAGAGAAATATCGTCTTCCTTTTCTGAATACTGAACAGGTGGGTATAAAAATCGGGACATATTCTGTTCTCCAGTGTGATCTCTGAAGCCTGTATCTTGGATTTCCCTTGGGAAACAGGAAGACTGGGAAGTGAAACAAAGATGTCTACAGATCTTCCAAACATCTACTTATGGAGATTTTTTTTTACTTTTTAACAAGCAATCTTTATTTCTTTAGAAATGTAGGGAAATTATGAATGGCTGTTAAAATGCAAAAGTTGGAGATGGAAATCTGTCTCATTAAAGACTGATACAACCTGGCATATATCCAGAATGTTCATCAACAGCCTCATAATAGCACTGCCATACTGATTTTTAATGAAAACCATCAATGGTATATGGCAAGTCTCTATAGAAAAAAATACAGAGTTTCTTGACATTTTGGGCATGAGAATTAGCCATTTGGCGTCTGCCAGGATATTTATTACCATGGATAAAAAGTAGTAGAATGGAATAGATTTCCAGGGTAGTTTCAGAAATAACTTAAAATGTGTCTGAAGGAAACATTAGCAAGGACAAAACCTTTCCATGAGAAAATTCTGTGAAGAATTAGATTGATCTAATTTATCTCTTGAATTTAGAGACAACAAGAAACACATGGCAAGATGAAACAGTGAGCAGTAGGGTATGAACTGATGTACACACAGGCCACAGTGAATCCCAGCAGTTGTAATGATGCTGGTGAGTGCAAAAACCAGGGTTTGGAATTCCTCAGTTTTGTGTAAAGTATTCTAACTGACCGAGTTTTTGAAATCTGAAAGAGTGAATGAATTCTCATGAAGAGAAGAGCTTGAAAGAGATAAGGTATGGCTATGGAAAAGTCATTTGTGTTACCAGAAGGGTTCACTTCACATTTCTTGTTCATTTTCTCGTCTAGCATCCAACTGCGGCACAACCCACAGACTGTTCCTGCTTCAGATTAGAACTTCAACTCATAATAATGCCATATTCTTACAAAACCTTACATTTAGTAAGAGCCACCTCATCCACTGAGTTTTTCTGAAGTAGAAACTTCTTAATGTTATGCTATGTTTTTCATCTGCACATATCGGAATTAAACTTTCATTTTGATGTCCTAGGAGGCAGTGGGATGCCATGAAAACAGGTAACATCTTAGAGAGGTGACTAGACAGGTGAGACAAAGAAGTGGAGATGTGTTAATTATTTCATAAAATCTGTCCACCTGCTCTTTTCTGTCTTGCTAATACAAGTATGTTCATATCATTCTGATTCTGGACCATGCTAGTGTAATCCAGACTCTGAAAGACAAGCACAAGCCTGTTCCATTCTGGCTCATACACCTGCATCTTCGCTCCACAAAAACAGGGTCTAAGTGCAGTTGATGAGTCCAGGTCTCACCTCAGGTCTTCCCTGAGGTAGGAAAATGAACAAGGGGCACATCTGACCTGAAAACGGGGAAAGCCTTTGCAGTTTTGATGGAGGCAACACAGAGTGCCTCCAATTTCTACTGCTTTTTGCTTTCATGACAAAACTGAGCTTTGTGTTCATGTTTGGTTTGGGTTTTTTTTTCTGTTTTACGATCTTTGCTGCATTTTTTTCTTCTTCTTTGGTTTAAAAGGGTGTGGTGGAACAGCAGCGAGAAAAACTGTCTCTGCTTTTCCTGGCTGTGGCAGTCTGTGTCAGGTGGATGGGAGGAAGGGAGGAGAAGGAGGAAACTCCTGACAGAGCACATGGCTTGCTTATTGCAAAGGACCAGATTTATAGCCAAGCATCAGAGGTCAAGGAGAGGATACATTCCTAGAGACCCAGAGGGAGACTGTGTGAAGGTTGCTGCAACCCAGGAAGGCAGTGCAAATTGCTGGTCCAGAGCATCTGGAAGGAAAGGCTCATTCTCAAAGGAAATAGAAAACAGGGGGAAGATTTGTTTTCAGAACTTTTATTTATCTGCATCATCCAGAAGAACTGCAGTGGCTCTATTTTAAGTGGGTGTCTGTGCTCTGAGAAAACACAGAGATTAGGATTCCTTTAGTGTTTTGGGATATGTTCATTCTACAGATAAGATTACTTAGAACTACCTCAGGGCTTAGACCTCCTCAGAGTTACATCAAAACCTCATAAAGGAAAATGTTTATATATAAGCTTTCTGGGATGGAGGGCCTCCCTTTTTTGGAAATGACTACAGAAATAATAGTAAATTATCCCTGGTATAATTTATTTGGCCAATCCCACTAGTGAAAGGAGACAAATAGCTGCTATAATGGACTAGAAGCCATAGAAAAATAAGCTTGCTGTCTAAACTCTTGAAGTTGATCTACATAATGATGACAACTAGTCTGTAGTTAGTACTACAGACTAGTACTAAAGAGATTTAAGAGCATGCTTTAACATTGCTTTCTCTTTCCCTCATTTTTTGCCTGCTTTTCAGTCTCCAGAGGCTAAACTAAAACATCTTATTTTTCCAAGAAAGCGTCTATCATATAATAAACACTGCAAACAAAGTGTATTTGCTATTCTCTTTAAGATATCATTTATTTATTAAATCTGTGCTTCAGTGTAACAAATTCATAGCCATGTGGGGCCCCATATACTCAGCCAAGTTCTCTACTGTGCTATAACCCCAAACAATCCTAGTACAACCCAGGAAAACAAATGCATAAGCTGTAGAACCAAACCATCAACAAAATACATGGATTCCTCTGTAAGCTGACTATAAAGCGTTATGTATTTTTTAACCCTTCTCCCTTCCTGTTTTGGAGTAATTGGCAGTATTACTGAATATGAGCTGGAATCCAAATGCCACATGTTTTGTAGAAGTGTTGTAACCTAAATCCTGTCTGTATTTATCTGCACCATACTTTGCTTTGTTGTTAATATCTGTTTATTATATTATACTAGCCAGCTGAGATGCTAATGGATTAGTGTAAGAGAGCAAGACTTGGCAATATTTGTAATTCTATGTGTCTGATTTGCTGTATTTGATGGGCCTTTGTTGAGGTATCCAACAAAGAATGTGTGTAAATAATTTGATACTGTGAGATGATGGAGTTCCCGTGATAATGGTTTGAGGTTTGTGGTACAGTATGTGCAGACTTACGTTCAGAAACTACTGTGCGTTTGTAGTAGGCTTTACAAACTGTTGTTTTCAGAAATATGTTATTTTTGTTTTATTATCGTGAGGAAAAAGGCAGGTCAGGCACTACTGTCACCATTGCAATCACATGTAAAAATGGCTTCTCATGCTAAGAATCAGGAAAGGTCTGCTTACCTGCAGAAACAATGAAAGGACTGTTTGTATTTATATCAGTTTTTATAACACTAGGATAGTTATTAAAGAACAAATATTGATATTGTTGCTGGGAGTGTTCCAAAGTTTGGCAGATTGATTCTTCTGAGAATTCTTTCACTGTTTGCATCATGGTATCTCTATTTTACTCACGAGTAGTAAGCTGCTTACACAATCTAATTTGCCAAAAGTTACTTAGCCAAGAGAAGTGTCAGAATCACTATTAAGATAAAGACATCTGCTTCTGCATTAGAACAGCAGGGAAACCAAATGCTGATGTAGTTTTTAAAGTAACAAATGTGAAAAGTAGATGCAACTGAAAAGAAATGTGTTAAACAATATCGGTAACTATCAAAGCCTTGTTAAGATGAGAAGTCTCAGAGAAAGACTTCATGACTTCCAGAAAAGGCAGAGGATCTACACTTCAAAAAAGGCAAAAGCCTTCTCTTCATATAATGCTATGGTGAGCTATAAATATACAGCACTTGATGAAAGAGGGTACTCTTGGCAAATTTGATGACAATACTAAATCAGCAGAGTGGCCGTCAAGACAAACAATGAATCTGCGCTCCAGGCAGACCTTCATAATCTTAAAGAGGCAGCCAGCAACAAAAACCAACAAGGAGTCCATAGTCATAAATGTGAGTCCAGATTCCATAGATAAGCCCAAGCATGAATTCAGGGTAGGAACTGGCTGACTAAATAGCAGCAATGCTGAGAAGAATCTGGGGATTACTGTAAACGCCAGGTTGAACGATAACAAACAGCATGCTTTTGTCGTGAGTAAACCAAAATGCATACTAGGCTGCATCAGGAGTTACAAGACCAGCAGACTGAAAAGGCCGTACACCCTGTACTCAGCACTGGTGAGGCCACACTTCAAACTGTGTTCAGTTCTGTGGCGTCCAAATCAAGAGAGTTACTGAGAGGCTGGAGGGGGTGCAGTGGAGGGCTATTGAGTCAAGTGGGACTTAAGCACATGACATATAAAGAGAAGCTGAGGGACCTGAGCTCGTTTAGTCTAGCGAAGAGGAGATCAAGGGCAATCTAACAGCAGCCTGCCATCACTCACAGCATGCTTCCTCTCGGACAGTCAAGCCAAAAGCTTGGAAATGGCAGATGACGTAGTAAGTGGTGACAGCCACAGATTGCACCTTGGGACGTGTCACAGAGGCACTCAGAAAAACAGACAAGGCTGCTACAAAAAGTCAAAATTTATTCTAACCCAAAAAGCACCACACATTCCAACTGACAAAGTATATTACAGATTCGGATGCAAGTTGGGAATTATCACTACACAGCTGGATTTAGGAATTCACAAGTATTCCACTAGAAACAGGACCAAAAATGTGCACACACTCACTCACTAAAAGGGGGAAAGCCCCTCACTCAAGAGTACCCAGCAAATCACTCACCCACAGCGGGGCAAGGGCTCTCTCAAGGATATATCCAGAAGTCTCGCTCAGCAGTAGGGGGCAAAGTTTTCTACAAGGAGTGTAGTGCAGCACTACCATGGAGATGGTGAAAATCTCTACCCCTGGTGCTTTTCGTGACTCAGACAGATAGGCGGAGGCAGAGCTCTGTGACCTAGTTAGGTGACAGCTCTGCTTTGAATAAGGGGTTGGACAACAGATTTCCAGAAGTTCCTCCCAGCTGGGGTTTCTGTGATTCTATAAAATAAATTGAATAAATAGTCTTCACAAAACATTTAGGAATAAGTTAATTCATTACAGAATATTTAACTCATTTAGAAGAGTAAGTCAATGCTTTTAAATTTCTGATTTTGATTGTTCTGTTCTTTTATAGCAGTTCTACTGACAGTTAGAAATGTGTCATATTATAATGATCATACAGGGCTATTACTGTTCACGTAGCAAATAAATGTGGAGACCAAGAAAGAGAAGAACGTAAATGATCACTGAAGTCTTCCCCAGTTCTGTGCTTTACCCTTGGTTTTAGGGGTAATTATAATACTGCAGTGTAATTTTCTTTTTATTTTTCCCCTAATAATACAATTTATTCATAATTATAGAATGTCCACAAACCTGCTAGAACAGTTTCTCAGAACCCACAACTGCTAATATATTGCGTAAACTGCATTGTAACTTTGAAGAATAGGTTAGGACAAGAAGTGAAGAACAATATCTTTTCTTAATTGAATCTGCAAATGGAATTGAGGGTGGCTAATTAAAACATGATCTGGGCCATGGCTTTTCTATTGACAAAATAAATTGCAATATGAGCTTTATATCTTTTAAAATAGCAGGTCAGATACTGATTATATTCACATTGGCATAATTGTAAAGTGTTTCATTGATGCTAACCCATATTTACACCAGTCCTTCAGAATTACAAATCCATTCAAGCATTTCTAGCAATATTGTGCCTCCAAGCATGATACTTGACATTGATTTAGTTTTAGAAGTAAAAGAAGTAAACAAGCAGTACAGCTTCCTGAAATATAAATTGATCTCAATTTATCCTTAATTTGTAGTTAATGCAGAATGTAATGGAGAAAACTTATATTTGGCATCTCTTTGTTGAGTTCACATTTTCACTGTAATAAATGATAAATAAAATTCACACAGACACTTATGATTATTAATAATTCAGGGATCTGAAACAGCAGTAGCAATTACAAGAAATGGTATAACTCATTATTTAAACAGCAGCCTTCTTCAATTTTGAAATAACAAACTTTTATCATTTAACTTCCTGTAATACTGGCAAAAAATACTGATTTAGAAAGAATTTGTTCTTACAGTTTGCATTCTCCCGAGTTTTGCTGAGAAACAAAAGGTGAATAGAACATTTCATTTCATACACTGTTTCTGGGGAAGAGCAAGTTTTTTGTTGTAGACAAGAGATACTGGCCTGTGGTCAGGAACAATAATGCCTTATATGCAATATTCTTGTTTCTTCTGGTCTGTAGTACTTTCAAGACCTTTTGTGCTCTTGGCTATGTATCTCATGAAACCTCTTTTCTTCTACTGTCAGAGTTGGTATTTCTATTTAAAGTTTCTTCCTGTGCATTAAGGCATAATCGTAGCCAAGACATAAAACAATTATTTATATATGCAGCACAATGTCCCTATGATAACCTCCCAGTTCCAACTGTTTAAAATGAGGATGGCTGACTATTTGATTCTTTCAGCGTAACGACAGGAATATCGTTAATTAAGAATGTGCATTGGATAGGAGTTGCCTTCACAACATTTATGAAAGACTGTGAAAAAAGCCTGGCAATACTCCTTATTGTGAGGAGGGTCACAAAAAGCTTGAAGTTCCCCATAATAAACTCTGTGGGCATGCATTTAGTTCTCAACAGCATTATTTGTGTTCCATCCAGTGAGCCTCCGCAAGCACATCAACACCTCTGTGGAAGCTTCTGTCATTGATCAACGTGCAGAGAGAGCTACGTGGGGCTTTATCCTCAGAACTCAAAAGAAATACAACTTTGCATTTCCCCATTTCTGAATTTATACATCCCATTGCCCAGTCAATTAATCAGCTCCATGTTAAATATGCTCACTTAACTTCAGTGTCTTGAGGTTTGGAGAGCGATGGGTTGGTGCTAACTCAGGAAATTCTGCACTGAATTCCACTGTACTGCATAGGAGTGTATCCATGTAATCCATACAACTCAGTCCTGCATCCTCCTCCTTTAAAAACCTTAATTTTGCAAGTACATATCCAGTATTCCCGTGTGTTGCTGGTCTAGTCGAGAGGTGGCGTCCCTGCCCACGATGGGGAGGTTGGACTAGATGATCTCTAAGGTCCCTTCCAGCCTAGGCCATTCTATGACTATGATTATTAGTTATGAAAGAGAAATCCCAGATGTGGAGAGAGCCTACGAGGTTATAAGACAGGTGAAAGATTTTTTGCTGTTACCTGAAGCATTGGAAGAAGATCAGAAACAAATTTTCTTCATATTATCAGATCAGAGGATAGCTCAAGTTATAAGGGACCTCAGGGGGTCTCTAGTCTAATCTCTTACTCAGAGCCAGTTATGAGATTAGATCAGATTGTTCATCACTTTACTGTCTCATTTTAAGCCTCCAAGGATGGATACTGCACTGCATCTTTGGGCCAACTGCTCCACCACCTGACTGTTTTGGTGGTGAAAATTTTTTCCTCCTATCCAGTTTGAACTTGATGCTCATTGTCTCTTGTCCTCCCAATGTTCACCACTGTGAAGTGTCTAGCTTTCTCCAGGCTGAAAAAGCTTGGTGGCTATTTGCTGAACTGACTCAAGTTTACCAATATCTTTCTTTGTGGAGGTTAAATGGGGATGCAATACTGGATACAACATTCTAGATGAGGTCTAATGAATGCTAAGTGCAATACAGCAAGTGCCTGATGTCTTTATTATATCTAAGATCTTCATACGCTCTTGAATGACATGACCATTTTTTATCAGCTGTCATTAAATTGGAAATTCCTAGCTTGTCTTGTTATGATTAGATCATATTTATAGCCAAGTGAAGGAATGATGACAAAATTATGTATGTAAACAAGAAAGTTGTACTGATTTTCCTATATAAATTTCATGGACCAAGGTAAAAAATAGATCTTGGTCCCAAAAATCCCACTCTGCCAGTGGACCACAACTCCTTCTTTCAGTGTTACCTGTAAGTCTTCATTAACTCCTTGCCAGTACTGGAGTGGGAAGAAGATACTGTTCCATGGTAGCAAATAATGGGTCTTTTAATGAATTAGAGCTATGTGTAGACTGTGATATATGGGTGAATTCCCAGAAAAGATCAATTCTTTTTTTTACAGTACTTCATTATTCAAATAATTTAAAGATGTAACAGTTTTTAAACTCCACAGCTATAACGTAAGACCTCTGGAAAAATACAAGAGAAATCAAAACTCACTGTGAAGCAGGAAGTAATATAAACAAAGAGTGGCAGTGACAGTGACTACTTCAGAACTATAATTTGATGGTCTTCTTCAGTGTGACTACTTCAGAACTATAATTTGATGGTCTTCTTCAGTGTTGCCACAGAGATAAAGGATTGACATTTCTACAAGTCAAAGAAAGCACCAAATTGTTCTTAGAAAGAAGTAACTGTTGTGGTGGCATAAGTAGAACTGTCTTTCTCCAGTGGAAATTTAACGGCAGACAAGAAGTACAAATGTTATTGGTAGTTTGATTCCACTTTACAAACAAAGTGAAAGACAGACCAGTTGGAGTAAGTCCAGAAGATGATCAGAGGGCTGGAACATTTTCCCTTTGAGGACAGGCTGAAAGAGCTGGAGTTCTTCAGCCTGGAGAAGAGAAGATAGACAGATGATAGCATCTTTCCACTACTTGGAGCAGGTCTACAAGAAATAAGGGGAGGTGCACGTTTTCAGGGAGTGTAGTGATAGAATGAGGAGTAATGGTTTCAAACTGAGAGTAGATTTAGATTAGATATCAGGAATAAATTCTTCACTGTGAGGGTGTTGAGGCACTAGAACACGTTGCCAAGAGAAGTTGTGGAAGCCCCCTCCCTGGAAGTGCTCAAGACTGGATTGGATGGGGCTTTGAGCAACCTGGTCTGGTGGGAGGTGTCCCTGCCCATTGCAGGGTGGTTGGAACTAGATGATTTTTAAGGTCCTTTCCAACCTAAACTGTTACATGATTCTGTGATATAAAGGAAGATTGGTTTTGTCATAAGATGCAATCCATATTTTCCTCAAAATGAGAAGTAGTTTTTATTCTTTTAATTATCCCTCTGTACTTTGTTCCCCATTTAACTTAGTTTTCATTTCTCTTCTTCTTTGTATAGAATTTTTGTATACCTTTGTATAGACTTCTGTCTTAAATATTCCTTACGATACAACAGAAAACTACTGAATTTACTAGCAACTGAAGGTTGGAAAAAAACCCCAATTCAATTAGCAATGAAAAGATGTGAGAAGAATGAAGTCCAACAACAAAACCCCAGACCTCTTCACATTGGAAACAGTGGAACAAAAACCTAAAATAGGTATGTTAAACAAGTACAGTGAACTTGATAATACTCAGTCCTATTGAATAATGATGGAAGGAAGTAATATAGCAACTAAAACACATTTGGTTTTTTTTTTACATTGTGTGTGTGTGCACAAAATACTAAAAAAAATTTCCCGTCTTGAATGGTAAGAAAGCTGTAGTACAAAACACATTAGATTCTCTTCAGAGCAATCTTTGTTTCAGTTAGAGATTTTCCTATAAATACCTGAAGTAACCTTAAACACAGGGATTCCTGCAAGTGTCCAACTCAAGTCTGTGATTTACACCTTGCAAACATTCAGCTTGTTCCAGAGTTCTGCTAAGTCATGCACGCTATACAATCCAGTGAACTAAAACTCCTGATACAGGCACTAGATAAATTGCAGAAGATGGCAGAAAAGCTTTGTTTTGCTGATGAGCATCATTGTGGTTAATAAGCCCGGGATTTTTCCTTATCCTTTTCCTTTATTCGGCTTGAATTAGCAGTGAGAACTGAATCAAAAAGAAAACAACGAATCACACATACTTAACTGCCTAACCCAACACCCTTACAAAGGGAATTTCTAAACTCAAAATACAGAGTGAATTTGTAATTTCCTGCTAGGAGGTTTGAAACTTGATTATACTCCTCAGTGAGAACATCTAATGCAGTCCGCTCATCCTTAGATTCAGCAAAAGATAGAGAAGCCTGTATCAGTTACTTATATGTAGATGCTTGCATGAAAGCTAGGTGTCAGTTCAGTGGAGAGCTTATCAATACAGTTAGTGGAAATCAGAGAGCTACTCGTCAGTTATTTATTTGGTCAAACATAGATACAAAGAGTGAGCTAAAAAGTTATCTAGATTCTATCCACTATAATAACTAGATCCCTATAATAAAATTTTACATATTTAGTTCACATGTACACACTTATTTTAGCTATGTTAGTCTGCAAACTAAATTTTTATCCAAAAAGGTACATAGAGATTAAACCTGCTTTCACTACTGTTGCAGCATCCAATACTTGGAATGCTTTATTCTCCTAAGTGAATATTTTATTTTATAAAAGCTTCCAAAGCAATCCAACAATTTCTCCAGGATAAAATATTCTGCTGCTTGCCACCCTGTTACTGAGATTTTACAACTTAGAGCTCAGAGGGTTTTGACTGAATGCAAACCTTTTGGCATTGCTGAGTGCCCATAATCATATGTGTATCCATGGTAACTACAGGAGAGAAAGTAAGGCTGTATAATCCTTTTTAAGTAATACAATATTATGTTTTTCTTGGTAGAGAAAGAGATGCTAGCTAGTCATAAGCATATTAAACAGCCTATGAATATCAAAGTTGCAAATATACTCCTCACCGGGAAAATGGAAATTGTTTTAGTAAAACTGTAATGTGTGGTAATACTTCAGAAATGTAAACACAGAATTTCTGGAGTTTCTGTTTTGAATATAGTGGGCAAACTAACTTTAGATCAATCATTTTAGCTAAATCTCCTTTCTCTTAATCTTACAGTTTAATAGAAAAGTCATAACTAATCATGCCAATCTTGTTGATTATCAGAAAAAGGGCTAAATTATTCTCTGAGTGTTCAAAAAGGAATTTACATCCTTTTAATGTGCCATATTCCTGTGTGATAGCCTAAACATGCCCATATAATTATTTTTTGTATGATGTAAACGATCCAAGATACCACATGATATCAGCTGTACTGCTATGTTTTTAAGCAAGGTTTTTTCCCTTGTTTTCTTGTTTTCTTAATTATTTTGTTTAGCAAAACCCCCTAGAATATTTTAGACACAGTTTCGACTTATTTAAAACTCCAAAACACCTGGACACCATTTTTGTTTTATACTTTCCAGCTTCTGTCCTGTGAATCTTGGTAAAGCCTGCAAGATCTGTAAGACTATTGTCTTACTGACAAGAAACAGCAGAAGTTACACACATTTTTGCAAGTGAAATGAAACACAAGGCACACCTTGGCACTAATGCTTAAGTAAAAACAGTTTTGTATATTGACTCCCTTTACTGTTCAGTCTACAGAGGTATGCATGTGGATGGAAAATAGGTGTATTTGAAGAGACACAAACTTGAAAAACAAAAGCTATTTTGCTGTAAAAGAGAAAAAAAAAGTCCAATTTTACATACAGGCAAAAAGGTTTCTAAATGGAAGATTTTTTTCCCAGTTTTCCATGAGTCTTCAGCTGCTTTCTAATGGGACATACAGACTGAAGAAGGAATGCAAGAATAAGTTCTGATCCCACATTCATTTTTTTTTTTCAACTGCTGGCCCACAGAAATTTGGCATATGTGGCTTCCCAGCCATGAAAGTAATCCATTGAGTGAAAATCTGATTATTTTCCTTTCCATCTGTAAGATGCTGTTTTGATGTCCTCCACAATATCAGGCCCTGGTTATACTTAGCACAGTTTCTAACATGTAAATTAGATTGGGAGTCTTCGAGTTAGGTTTTTCTGACAGTACTCGGTGTGTTTTTTCCCTCCCTCAGTCATGGCAGGGCTGGGCTGGGGAAAGTAGAGAAAATAATTAAATAAATACAGTCACTGTCTTTTATCGAACATTTTCATTATGAATTTAACAAATATAAGAATGAGGCTCTAGGTCCAGAAGATTTTAATCCCGAGAAATCTGTTATGGTAGAGCCCTCATTGTTTAGGAATGGTAAGGAAGAAAACCCCCTATTTTGGATCAGGCCCAAAGAACAGCAATAATGACTATAATTTGGTTTCCCTGTAACTATCTGCAGTCTTTGAGGAAAGAATCTGTCTTTGGTGTTTCAAACTAAAATACTTCAAAGTATCTCATTCCCACACTGGTAAAGAATGAAAAGATCTAGACTCAGTTGTATTTCATAAACTGCATAACTGATATTGAAGAGTATGATGACCTCAAGAAATTGGAGTAATGGAGCTCTAGAAGAAGGATAAACCAATTGCACAGAGTTGTAGAACTGGAAAGCCTCTTGGATTCCACACTCTTGTTCCAAGGGAAGATCAACTGTAACTTTTGTGATTTTTGATATACTTCTGTGATTTTGTCTACTCTGTATTTAGAAATCCCAAATTACTTTCTAAGTTAATGACCTCCAATGACTCAGTTTCTTTTATCATTCAGTAAGTTTTTCTTATAACAGCTGTGCCAAATGATGTAGCCTGCATGTACTGTCCTGTTCCTGGATACACTCATAACATGTAGTCATGGAACCAGAATGATCTAGTCTGGTGAGGTGCCTTTTGGCAGTAATTTTTCTTCAAAAGGAAAAGACTAGGCTGATATATTAAAATAATTCTGTGATGGATCCAGAACTGAGTGCTTTGTTCTTGTTTTAAGCGTTATCCTGGAAATGTCATAGTATGTTTCAAAATGTGAGGTTAGCTGGCTCAGCAAATGTGATGATAAAACAAAAAAACTAGTGAAGTTTAAAGCTACTTATAAATAATTAAGCCTTAAGTAGTTTTAACAGTGCTCTGAACAATGTACATTAAAATCTATGGAATCTTCTTCTAGAGGGCTGCATGAACTGGAGAGATCACCCTCTTCTGATGTAAGTAGACTCAATTCTCTAATAAACCCATGGATCTGGAATTCTCCGAGGGGGAAGTGAGCTGCTTGTAATTCACATATGCTTCAATAAACACTCAAAGAACTAGTATAAAAGCTTCTACGATTTCTTTTTGCTCATAGTGGAGACTAGTTCCTGGAACAGAAATGAGTTATAGAAAACATTGTACTAGCACAGGGTGGAGGAAGGGGCCTTGGAGGTAAAGGGCACATCCATGCCTAGGTGGCTTAACTTGCTATAGAGCTCCCATAATCTGTCCAGATATACAGGAACTGTGGACATGGGTGCTGAGTCTATCGATGTCAAAACTTAAAATAGATTCCATTTTACCAGGAGAAAACCAATAGGAATACCATTCAGACATCTCAGTTTATTCATCTCTTAGTTTTTCTTGTTGATTTACCGTGGGGCGGGTGGCAAAAGGGAAGAATAAGTTTCCAGTTAAAACTGCCACAAAGATCAGAGGAGTTGGTTGGTAATCTCCTACGGGTGGACAACAACAGGTCACTTGAGCTATATATCTATGATGGCCTGGGAGTTTCATCAGAAAAATGACTGGTTTATTTTTTTTTTCCATATACTATACAATCACATTAGGGATCTGCACTTAAGTGACATTCCTTACAATTTCAAAAGAAGAATGTGAAAGACTTTCTTCATGGTTCACTTTAAAGTTTTGAACTTCTTTCCCTGATCAGCCCTCCTTTTCCCTTATTTGAAAGATGGTGGGGAAAATAATATGAAATAAATATTAAACATTATTTCTTAATTGGATCACAGCATTATGCATAATTTCTCGTACTGTGCTACAGAGGGTGTATGATTCCACTGTAATAATAAGATTTTTATTTGAGGTTTTTCCTCTGAAGACAGCTAAGAAAAATCTCAGAGCTTCCCAAAACCACTCTTCCCAAAAAACCCACAATGTTACTGAGCCCTTTCATCATTGAGCATACGGTACTGTAGGACACAAAAACATACACTGTACTACTTTAAATTAATTCATATTTTCAGGAGACACAGTCTGTGTGAGTATGTGCAATTATGAAATGTAACTTTTTTTTCCTCTTGGCTTTTTTAGCTGCCTCACCCCTTTTATTTGAACACATACATATGGTGTGTGAGAGTGAGCAAGCTCTCTGTAAATGTTTGGAAGGAGCATCTGTCAGACAATAAAACTTACAAGAAAACATGCTTCTCATTTAAAATGTATTCAGTAAAACTATTCCAGTGTTGGAATCAGTTCATTTGTATAGCTTGGAGGCATTAATAAGAGCAGAGAACTGTAAACGCACCAGAAAACTCGAACTCTTACGAAGAATCCAAGGTATTTTTTTAAAGCCTGTCGTCTATTCGGCATCACAGTTTTCTGATAGGAACCTGAACCAGTTGTCAGACAGGAAACCTCTGACAGTCCATCCAAAAAGATTGCAGGCAAGAAGATGGCATGCTTTTTGCAAACCTGGAAAGTCTAAAGAGAGTACAATAATTGCTGGACCAAAGGGACCCTCTTCAGGCATAAATAGCAAGACTCCTACTGTCCTCTCTTGCAGACCAACTCAGCTGCCAGCAAAAGCAGGTGCTCTCCCCCTACCAGTGCTCCAGAGGAAATATTTAGTGAGTATTCACAGCTCTTTTTACAAATTAATACATTATTAACGATTTAGTTATATTTGTATAGTTTTCTCAAAG
This sequence comes from Apaloderma vittatum, assembly GCF_000703405.1. Taxonomy (NCBI): domain Eukaryota; kingdom Metazoa; phylum Chordata; class Aves; order Trogoniformes; family Trogonidae; genus Apaloderma; species Apaloderma vittatum. Next base: position 66,699 of record NW_009715342.1, on the reverse strand, counting down.
GACAAAAGCATTTAAATACAAGTTTTTAAGACTGTTATTTTAAACAATAGCTGGAGTACAACAACAGCCTGATGCAATTACCATATTAATTTAAAAGCAAAATTTGCACAACCTATGACAGCAACTTTTTAAAAATATTGGGTTTTTGACAACTGTGCAGCTTAAAGAATCTGAAGCAATTACAATGGATTTTTTAATGCACAAGTTATGACAGCAAAGTAATTTATATAACTATGAAATGTATTTGACTTTAAATGTTATGCCATAAAATGGTCTTTGTAGAACACAAATTTAAAATAAATCATTTCTTTTGGCAAAGTAACATGTAATTTAATCTTTAAAAGAATAAATATGCCACTAATGTTTTCCACAGAAACAGTTGCTACTCTAATTAATTCAAGATGTGACTGTAATAAGATTTCAAAAGAAAATCAGAAACAGATTTTTCTCAGAGGCAGTGCTATGTACAAGGTTAAGATATTTTTATTTTCATGAGAAACACTTGTCCCAGGTAGCGTTACAGATTTGTAGTATATAGCATGGAAATATCAAATCTGAAAGCACTGTAATAATGCTTTTAGAAGCATAATAATTTTTAATGTTTCAGAGATGTAATTTCTTTTAGGTCTTAACTTACAATATGCTACATTTTATTAGGTAACCGTTACTCAGTTTTGAGTTTAGAGTGACTAATATGGCTAACTTTTTTTTTTTTTTCTTTTTGTGGAAAGGAATGGAAAACCTGATGCTTGTCTACCGCTCCTGTAAAGTTATCTGGACCTTACTTGTGACAATATTAGGTTATGCCAGCAGCTTGCCTGTGGGTGACGATTCTATTTGCACAGCAGAGGAACTTGCTAAGTACAGCATAATCTTCACAGGGAAATGGAGTCAGACTGCTTTCCCTAAGCAGTACCCGCTCTACAGGCCCCCAGCACAGTGGTCGTCAATGCTAGGTAAGTGAAGCCTTCATGGTCTTAAAAGTAGATAAATTTCCTGACCGCTGTGATTTTTTTTCTTTTCTTCCTAATAGTGAATTTAAAGATAAGTAATGAGGAAGGGAAAAAAAAAAAAAAGCCAAAGTTATTATATGAAATGCAGAAACTGAAGCATTCACGATGCTTTCAAAAATCTACAACTGTTTTCAATTGACTTCTGTTTTTAATTGGCTGCAGCTGAAATAAGCAATGATAAGCCAAATGTTTTAGTGTTCACTCATTTTTATTCACTTTTTTTTTTTTAACCTCAGAAGTAAAACAGAAAAAATTAAGAAATAGGGACAATCTAAACCAGACTTTTATGTCATGCCATGTATTCACTCAAATAGGTGTTACTCATAGTTCTGACTACAGCATGTGGAAAAAAAATGAATATGCCAGCAATGGTGTACGTGATTTTGCTGAAAAGGGTGAAGCATGGGTATTAATGAAAGAAATAGAAGAAGCTGGAGAGAAAATTCAGAGTGTACATGGAATCTTCTCTGCTCCTGCCATTTCCAGTGGTACAGGACAAACCTCCACTGAATTAGAAGCGCATTCAAGACATCCTTTAGTAAGTAAATATGCATATTAATTTTAAAAGTTTATTTTATGTCCCTAGCACCCCAAATTAAATATTTCTCACTTGTAGGAAAAATACAATACAAAAAGTTACTGAAAAGCATGCCACATTGCAGGGAGTCCTGTATCATTCAATAAAGCAGAAGAGCATAGTGACATTCCTTTCAAAAATTTTCAGTTAAAATTCCTAAAGCAGGACTGGAGCGTTTCCAAATGAGTGATGCAATCCTGATGGATCATTTTGTTTTGTTAGGTTTCATTTGTTGTACGAATTGTTCCAAGCCCCGACTGGTTTGTGGGTATTGACAGCCTAAATCTCTGCGAAGGAGACCACTGGATGGAAGAAGTATCGGTTGATCTGTTTCCATATGACGCTGGAACTGATAGTGGGTTCACGTTTTCCTCCCCAAACTTTGCCACTATTCCACAGGACACAGTTACAGAGGTATGTGTATACACATAGTTCAGCACTTCATACCTGTGTGTTTTGAGTTCTCCCTTTAAAAGATAACTATTCCATGACTACACAATAGACTCTAATGAATCTGACTTCAGTATTCAAGACTGCTGATGCTCTCAGTATATGGATTTATTCTATAGCTGATAATCCTACTGCTTTTGTTTATTTTCTGCATCTTTCAAAGTTACTAGGTAAATGTAGATGGTTCAGGAAAATTTGGCTGTACATTTAAAGTATTTTCTACAAAAGCTCACTGTTTTTAGACTATTTGTAACAATTCTTAAAGCACCAGGAAAATAAAAGGATTCACAGATTATGTAATATATATTCTGTATATGTAAAAAACTATATATGAATCTAAAAAGGAAAATTCTTAGTAGAGAATACTGATGTGTGGAGGAGTTTTCAATCAAAAGCATTGCTGAAACCTGAAACTGTTACATCTGATGAAAAGGAGTTAGGGGAAAGCAGAGAACATCGCTACTGTGGTGACCCCAATTTCAATCTCTTTTCCTCGCTCGATACTCTACATGCCTCATACTTTGCTTTTTGTCATTTAAGGGTGAGGAGAGGAATTTGATTCAAATGTTTTGAATACTATGAGCATTCAGTTAATCCTTTCTTTAAGGTCAGTTTTTATAGAGCCAAATGCTGCACTAATGAGTAATGAGAAAAGGAACAGAGAAGCTGGAAAACAATTTGGGCTCCTATATCCATACACCAGCTGCTGTAGCGTACCTAATATTATTAGTTAAGATTCTTGTACTCTTCCTTGTAAAAACCCTCACTTCTTTCCATCAAACCATACCATACACCGCTTGTGTGTTTAGTGTCTCCCATCACAGCCCTCTTTCCAAAGGTGGTCACAATTCGTTGTGCCAAATCTCAAAGCATCGTGTATTAAAAATCGGGGATTGCCAGCAGTAGTTGTGTGAACAGAGGTCCATAGAAACTGAGTATATGCATTTTACTTCCCAAAAAGTATTAGCATGATGTGCAAACATGATTTTACACTTATCTTCTTAACAATATGCTGTAGTTTCTTTAAGGTTCCCTTTCTTATTTCACAGATCACTTGTTCCTCTCCAAGTCACCCAGCAAACTCATTTTACTATCCCAAACTCAAAAATTTACCACCTATTGCTCAGGTAACAATGGTCAAAATAAAGAAAAACCAACTGGGTCTTTCTGCACCTTATGTTAATCCTCCAGCTAAAAGTAATGAAGTAATAGACTCTATCTCAGGTAAGTGTTTGGTATTTTGTTATGCTCAATTCTGTTATTTCCATTTACTCAGAAGGTATGTGGAAATCTGGCAGGTGACATGGATGAAAGAAGGCATCAGGTAGAATAGTCTCCTGTCTGCATAAGACTAGATTCCAGAGTCACACATGAGAAATAAAATAAGCCAGCTGACATGAATAAGACACCCTGAAAAAATAAGGAAGGGGTTGCATTTTTGAGCTATGATTCAAAGGTTTGGGATATCTCCACAGTAAGAGGAACTCGAACTTTAGTATCAGCACAGATCAGGGAATTTTATGAGAAATAGATGACACTTTTTCATAGAATTGTTTGGTTGGAAAATAACTTTAAGATCATCAAGTCCAACCTTTAACCTAGCGATACTACATCCACCACTGTGTCCCTGAATACTTTGCAACTTTGAAGTAAATATTAATCCTTAAGTTTTTACTTGATGATGGAGCAAAAGAACTATTATTGTTGTCTTTTCCCATGTTGCAGAGCTTGATAGCTATGTGCAATAAGAATTGATATAATTCAATTAATTTGGACATATTTGTGGTAGAAATACATCCTGACCACAAAAATAAAGCTCTTGCTCATTTTACTTTTCTTCAAAATATTAGCTAATAACCTTGTGTAGGTAGCAAGACGTGCAAACTACTGATTTAAGTCAGTCTTAATGGTCATTTTCAAATCTCCAAATTAATAGATACATAATTAACATAGTATTTGCTCTAATGGAAGAATAGCAGTTGGATAGTGTCCTCTGAGATTTTCTCTTTATACTTTTCTAGTGAGATTTTACAAAGTGTAAGATTAGGCTGACATCCTAAACACTATTTGAGAGATAGTAATAGGCTAAATCCCCAATATATTCTGAGAAGAGCTACCATGTTCCAAGAGTTTCTCCATGGCTGAAGACTGTGTGCCTCTATCTCTGTGCTGATGTCACCTCACGATCACTAAAATAAAGCTAATTTCCTACATAGTTAATAGTGCATCATTTATACTTTAATAAATGTATTTATCTGTCAACGTTTAATGATTTAGTTTACTTCTATTAGTAAAAAAAGATATATTCAAAGTGAGTGCTGCTTATCTCATGCCTTTTCCACAACATTTGAAAGAAACATTTTGCCCTCTTCAGGATATACATTTAAAGTATGTATTTCAAAAATCACTTTTAATCACAAGGCCCCACTTCACTGTATGTTAAGCAGTAAATCAGTCTATTTAAAAACATATTATAGAATCCAAAGGACAGATTTAACTACTTGAGATCAAACTGTGTCCCTCATTCCCTCTAGAAGCATGGGAATGAGTGATCACAACAGAAACGGTGAGTTTCACTGTAATAAAACTTATACCAGAGGTCAAACATTTAGTACAGCAATTAAAGCTGGTTTTGTGCACACCTGTTTTAGCCTCAAATGCTGTAATACAGAGTTTTGATGCAATTTCCTGTGATGAGCGATATTTTTATTTATCCTGCTAAGGAATAGTCATCTGTATTTTTATAAGAGAGATTTTGCACAGAAGTATACATTACAAAAAGTACTTTGGAGTTTCTGACTTCCATTCTTGCAGTAAATTAAAACTAGATTGAATAACCCTTTTAGTATTGAAAAGTTGTTGATGATATGTTTTTATTTATGAGACATGGATTTTATTATTATGTCATGCATTTTTGCATGAGATAGGACATTATTTGATCATAATTCTTTAATACTTTGTCAAATATGTATTTTCCTTAAGCACGAATTTTTGTAAAGTTACCTTATTATTGTGTATATTGCAGAAACACCACTGGACTGTGAGGTTTCACAATGGTCTTCCTGGGGTCTCTGTAGAGGTGTTTGCAGAAAAACAGGGACCAAGATCAGAACTCGCTTTGTTCTTCTTCAACCTGCCAATAACGGAATGCCGTGTCCAAATCTGGATGAAGAAACAGGATGTGAACCAGAGAATTGTGTCTGAAACAAAGAAAAGATAATTTAGTTAATTTAAAAGTACAATACGTTTAACTAAATCTAAACTACATGTCAGTCGATGTTCCTTATAAATCCGGTATATTGCACTATTTTGCTGAAAAGGTATATTAGACTGGTTTTGAAACTTGTTTAATATCAAGCTTCTAGGGGGTTAAATTCCTAAGGTTTAGTATGACAACAGTACAATCATTTGCAGACCAAAAGACCCCAAATACATCCTTGCTACAAACATACTGTAAGTTCTTGGACTACCCTCTAGTGGCGGAAAACAAGACATTTGGAAACACGCTTCACATAAGTATAAATCTTTCAGTCACAAAATATGAAATAATAACATTCTTAAATACTTTATTCTGTTGATCTACAGTTATTTATACCTAGAAATCATTTTTTTCTCTAAATTATGCTTTTATAATTTATTGGCATTTTTGTCATCTTTAACGTGTTTAACGTGTTTCTTCAGAAATTGCTTACATGAATCAGAGTGACCAGATGTTTGAAATGTGGTGAAGGCAATAGCAGAACTGAGAGTACTTGTCTTGAGACCTATGAATACATGAAAATATCTTTTCCTTTTTTTCGCAAAAGTGTGAAGAATTTCTGTTATAAGGGCACTCGGCCAGCAAAATTACTAGAAAAAATCAGAAGTGTAAATACTAGTAGAAAACCTCTGAATTTAATTAGAAGTATTAGTTGAGATTTAAAAACTGTCTGATTGTTGGTGTGTGTCCCTCATGAGACAACTCTCTCAAAGTTAACGTTGACCATAACGTTATATTATTGTCCTTAAATATGCAGTAAATGTGTCCACGTTTCTTGAATTGTGTTTGCTGCTATTTGTGTCACCTTAACCTTTTTACAGAGAAAGCTTAGCAATGTTTTAACGTTATCTAAAATTGCTGCTATTTGTGTCATCCTAACCTTTTTACAGAGAAAACTTAGCAATGTTTTAACATTATCTAAAACTGAGATACACATAAATATAAAAAAAAAGCAGTATGTCAGAAACTGTTCCTGACTGCAATGTTTAATGCTCAAATAAGTGTTATAAAACAACAGTAACATATGGCTTATAAAGAGCTGTGGTTACCAACAAGGAAAAGAAGTTTGGAATAACACTGTTCAATAGAAGATGTTTACAGTCAGCCCACAAAACTTTTACAGCACACTGCAATTTTACAAATAGAGAGCACAGATATTGAACAGGAGAGTTAATTTGAGTAGGCTCTTTTTGGAAAATGCCAAATATCAGAAAATTTCTTCTATACTTAAAGGAACATAAACATTTAGAAGGTTCTCTCTACATTTTTTTTCAGGAGATAAATCTTGCAAAGGCCCCAAGAAATTTGAAACTTTATCAGACTAGATTTTTTCCCGCAAATGCTGATAAATGCACAGTTGTTAGAGCTAAGTATAGAAATTTCCACATCTTGCATTCTTCAGACTCACACTGTTGTATGTTTTTCAGTATCGTTTCACTCTACTCTTTTTATTCTACTTATTTATATTTTTTCAGGTTCTTCTGTTTTCATTCTATAATGGAAATAGTGTTATTACACTATCATTTTCATATTTTGTGTTTAGTTAATTCCTCCACCTTTTCAGGTTTTTTCCTTTCTTCTTTTTAGATTAATTTTTACTCATTCTATGTTTTTATTTCTGTTAAACTTATTTACTACACAGTTACACAGTTATTACTAGCTCAGAAAACAAGCATATATTGAAGTACATATTTAAATAGTCTTTGAGGACAGGAACTATTTTCAAATTGATTGAACAAAGAGTGAATAATTAAACTCAATATAGGTCTTGGGCAGAAATCAGATGCAAGTCTAAACTATGACTTAGGGAAAAGAAACCCACAAACTACAAGGTATCCTTGGAGTAACCTTCCTGGAAGTTCTCCAGATTCTAGAGTTTTGCTTCTTCACATGTCCAGAACAACTGAAGGACTAGGTCCAGTAGAAGAGTATCTGCACCTATAGTTGTTTGCACAACCTGAATCTAGGATTTCAGTGCTACAAGTTATGATTTGATAGTGAAGCAGTCCTAGTGTTTACCAGAAGTGCTGAAGCCAAAAGTTTCCCAGACTGAAGGAGAAGGAATGAGAGGGCAAGGTGGAATAGAAAGGAGAGTGAATATGTAAAAGGCCAACACACTTCAGGAAACTCCAGTTAATGATATTTAACTTTTCTATTTTAGAGTTTTTACATACATGAGTATCCTCTGTGGGTTCCTTCAAGCAGGATTTTCCTATCCAGTCAGTTACTTGGATATATATAAATTTTTTGTAAGCAGTGACAGCAGAAGACCTTGTGGCTGTATAATGTTTGGCAGTAAATATATTTCCAGGTATTCACTTTGCAAACTCCAAGGACGAAGACATTTCTTGCAAGACGGTGCATACAGTGAGTTCTAGTGAAGCACATCCTAATGATGGAGTGCATTTCTCATATCTTTATTAAATTGATTAGTGAGGTACATGATCCCTCTGTGGATATGTCCAGGCCTGTGAAACTTTTACTTACACAGTGTTGGATTTGTCTTAAAAATTTTGGGTTAGTGAACAAACACAGAGAAGCTCTTCCCTCCTTTTGCCTTACATCCAGTGTTACAGATGGCTGACAGCCAAGGTGCTGTGATACTACATATGTGAGACTTAGGGAAGGAAATAGGTAATTTAATTTAATTTCTAGGTTAATCTAATATTAGAAAACACTTTGAGAGGAAACTTGAAATGGATTTGTAAAGCCTATTTTTTTAGCAAGAATGTTTTGTACCAAGAATCAGCTTTGGTGCCCGAGTAGACATTCTTGCAGAGTGGAAGACGTGGTAAAGGCTAACTGTAGCAGCAAAAAAGTCACCACAGACCTGAACTGCAATCCTACAAATATCACAGACAGCAAATTCAATTCCTACAGTAGAATAGGGTGCTCATTACTGAGTACAACTTGTCCAGTATCTTAACAAATTTAAGAACAGTTAAATGTGAACACATGAAAGCCTGTGTTATTGTCTCCTGGTAGATTTAAGCCTCTTGTCTCCTGGTAGACAAGAATGGCCAGCTGAAGCTGTATGTATATATTTTTTAATATGTATATTTATTTATATAAACTCTGTAGACATCCAATACAGCACCTTGGTAGTTAATGAGTAGGAAAAAAGAGAGTACTTGGGTAGATAAGTCAGGATACAAGAAGGACTGGTGTGATCTGTGAACTGCACTGAACTGAACTGGTACCATAAACGTTGGCTGTGTGAGCCTCAGGTGGACTAAAGGAGAGGGCAGACATTTCGTTCTATCAGATACTCCAAAACAACTGGGATGGATGCCCAGGATGTGTCTGTGAAAAAAACTTAATAACTGCAGTTTGAGGCCCTGTTCCGTTTTGCTAAGTAAATACACTTCCCCACAGTATAGGAGAACCTGTATGCAAGGACCAATCCTATGCTATGTAAATGTAATTATCAAAATGGCACAGGGTCTGCTCTTAAAAGTAATTTTTGGGGAGAGACAGTCTTGGATGCACTGAAAAACAATTCTAATGCTTTAGTTACACTAAGTTAAGAATGTCCATGGAAACTACTGTGCCCCAAACATGTGGAAGGGGAGGAAAAGCCTATCCTACTAGCCTTTTGATCACTTAAGGAGAAGTGTCCCCAACAGGACATAACTGGAGTGCAAACAATGATCTGAGAGTACCTGATGGTATTGAAGGAAAAAAAAGGTCAATTTTATGATATTCCCCATCCCAGGTAACTGAAGTACATTAGGAATATCTGATCTGACATGAAACGTTTCAATATAATAAAGTAACTCAGGCTATTCTATGACAGAATATTTAATGTGCTCAGAAAACAAATCCAACACATGATGCAGCAGTTCTTGAGCCAGCCAAGCCATGTTTAATGGGATGTAGTATGCAGAAGTTGTGTCCATGATAATTTACACCTACTATGAATGCCTGAGACAAAAAAATCCCTCAGTATGCTGCATGACAAACTGACCACCTGGAGGCTGACTTATTCTGGTGTGTTTGAAGAACAGTAGCGCTACTATGTTAGCATTTGCTAGCCTGAAGTACAGAAGTAATATCTGTCCCAACTGGCCTGGGCAGAGTGAAGGATAATGTGGCATCCCCTCGTACATGTTGTGTTTTACCACTGGAAAATGGAATTTTGGAAATCTCATGTAGTCAGAGAAGTTAAAAGGAGGATTTCTTAAGTAGCTCACAATCTGCAGACAAACCTCTAATTCAGGCAGGTATAGTATGGCATGAGAATTTATGCAGGTGCATGTCAGTCAAGATTTCCCTGTGGTGGAGGGGTAAGAGTCCAATTATATGACAAGATTCTGTATAATCTAAAATTATTTCTGGTGGATAAACACTAAAGTAGTAATGAAGTCCCAATATCACCCTTGAGACTCCTAAGGATTCAATGGCCATGAGATGCAATTTGGATTCCATTATCCTCAACCATACGGTGTCAAGCAATCAGAAGAAATGTTTAAAGAATTGAGTTTCCTCCTCTGGTGATTTCTTTATCCATATAGGGATGTTGCATTTTGTTGGAGGTGAACTAAAACTTGTGTTAGAACTTCTGTGAAGATACTTCATGCTGAGGTGAAATGGACTGAACTGGTTACAACTTCCTGGTTGTGAGTCCCAGTGTTAGACAAAGGTATTTTTATTTATTGAGACTTCATAGATAGTAGGTGCAGTGAAGGGCAGTAAACATGCATCAGTCCTTTTGCAAATGTGAATTAACCCAGTAAGAGTTCCACACTGACATTTTAGGTATTTAGGCTGCAGTTATAGAATAGAAGTTGCTGTTCACCCTTCTTACTTGACACTTGGAAAATACGTATTCTCATGCTATGATGGAGGCAACTCTATGGCTACAAGAGCCAGCAGAACACATCTCATGCCAAAGCAGGTTGTCAGAAGGGCTGCTCAGAAATGCATAGGAAGACCAACATAGTTTTATTTACTATTATAGGCACAACCAAACAACAGTAAATGCAAATAATACATTTTATGTATTTTATGTATTATGAAAGAAAAATTCACAGAAGGTGTTAGACAACTTGAGAAAAGGGCTAGTCAAGAGGCTTTGGTGTGTGCGTAGTGTTGAGGATGCAACTTAGGCAGCTAAGCATTTGGCAGATATATAAAACCAAAATACAAAATAAAATCCAGCTTCCACCTTTTCAAGCAAAATAAATGCTGGTAATATTCCAGCAAGGAAACGGTGTTTCCCCTGTCTACAGCACTGTAGCACTGTGCACACACACATAGCGCGTGTGTGTCTGGTAGAGATTGTGTAAATACCCCAGACCCTGAAGTGAAGATGGCAGAACTCTGAAGTGAGAGATTCATCAAAGACACATTCAAGGACATTGCTGAACAGTTCCATCTGCAAATGCCAGGTGTTGCAGAGGAACATTACAGGGTTGGAAAGAGTCAGGGATCAAACTATAGATCCTTCAGCAGAAGTGTAGTGGGCTTCCAAGGGAAAAATGAGCTCAAAGGAAGGTCCTTCATCCTGGAAATGAACGCACAGCTGGGTCCTCCCTGCTGGAAAATGACCCCATATTCTCTCACATTAAGACCAGCCTTTCAGATCTCAGTATGACAAAGAACAATTGAGTGATAAAATGAGCACAAAGTGCAAAACCAAAAACCTTAATCAGTTTGTCATACACTATAACTTTCTTGAGAGAAATTATTGGCCATTATCTAAGGAAAAGGACATTTTTACATAAATTAGATTCAGCGAGTGTTAACTCTGTTGTATTTTTCCTATGATATCATATTCATTAGTGTTTCTGATTTTTTTATTGTTCGGGTCCTTCTGACTTTCTTCTTTATATTTCTTTCAGCCTTTTTATGTAGTCCCTGTGGGTTTTGTATTGGTGTATACATATGTCCAATGATTTAGGTTGGAAATTACAAGATTTCTTTAAAAAAGAGGAGTGAAGCTCTGCAATAATCACCCAGAATAAATGGGAAGTGAGTTAACAAGTTCGTTTAAGTTGAAAATTGAGCAGTTGTGGGAAAGAGATAGGCAATGTGGTTGCTCACAACAATCCAGGGAGCTGATCTCAAGTGCCTGAGAGATCCTTTCTAATTTCATGTTCTTCTACGTGCATAAAATAAAATTTTAATCTAGATGCTGGGAAAGAAGAAAGATTTTACGATTTACTTTTTTCATGTTATCTCATTCTGCAGAACATACTGTCGTTATTTATAAATGTGTAACCACCAGCTGCCTTTTCTCACAGGTTTTTTTTTTTTCTCTCTCAAAAATACACTGATAAGAAGCAAACAAGGAATGGCCACAGGACTACATGCATTTGTAAATAGCTATTTTCAAAGGCAGTCCAACTGGGATTCAAAAAAAAATGAATAGCCAATTAATAGGATTTCTTATGAACTTCTGGATTTCTTTTTCACTTGCTTTGTATTTTCACAGTGGAGAAAGAGAAGAGAAATGTATAATCGAGGATGTTCCCAGCGACACATTGGTAATTGGTAGGTACCTGTCAATGCTATATGATGATCTAACCTATGCAATAAAAAAGATAGCTTGTAATGTAACAGGAAAATGTGTGATTGATGAATATGGTAAAATCATGGTGATAAGAAAGAGGGCACACTGAAAATAACTCTCCGCAGCAGGGACTTGTCATAATGTCCTCACACATTCTGTGTATCTATCACACAAAGAAATGCAGGTTTCCAGAGCGCCTAACTGACTAGACAAAGAAAAGGAGTGTCTTCTAATTCTAGGGCATTGGAATTTTTGCTTCAGTGTATGCTTCTTTACCTTTTGACTGATTACACCACTCCTATCAGAATTTCTGTAACACGTTTTTCCCCATATGAATGGGAAAGTCTAGGAGGAAGCAATTCAGGATGTACTAAAGCCCCATTTCACCTGGGATATCACAGTCACATTACATTTGTCTACAAGATTGTGATTGTATGTGCAAGATTGAAAGGGAATAATAAAAAATAATACATAATCATCATTTTAGAAATAAATAATGTGATAAATACAAAAGATGATCCTGAAAGTGTAATTTAAATACAGCACACATGCTTTTGGAGGTCTCAGCATGCCTTCTGTGTGCTATTCTTGCCAGAGCGTTAGCAGTAATCAGAAAGAATTACTTGTTAATCAGCCATTTCTGCAGTATTCTAGAACATTTTCTAGTGTGGTAAAAATTTATTGCATTTCACACTGTTATACAGTGCTCCCTGAGCAATTTTAATCATAAGCACATGAAATACATATGTTTTTTATTGTTGATCATTTATCTTTATATTTTGCTGAAAAAGCAATAAAGATGTTTAATATTATGTTTTATTTAACAGATTTTTTATCTATGTTTTTACTCAGGGAATTACAAAGTACAACGCTGGGATATACATATACAAGATTTCCTTGAATCTGCTCCTGGTTTAGGAATGTTCGTGACTGTCACAACTCCTTCTGCTGAGGTAACTATGCTTTACAAATGTTTCTGTAGGATTTATGAGTCAACTTCTGGCACTGGCAGGCAACACTATCTAAAAATGATGGACAGTTTTGAGGAAAGAAGTAAATCTACAATCAGCTAGTTTAGCATTTTGATCCTGAAAGGTATAAGCACCTTGTGATTTCTATCAAAGTAAATAGAAATAACAATGCTTGATAATGCTGTTCTGATTCAGATAAATTTAAGGATGGCAGGAGGTTAATTGATTACTTTTTATGTCCAATTCAGAGTTCCGTTTTTTGATTGTTTTATTGATATTTACAATGTATATGCTCAACCCATATAATATCTAAATTACAGGTACTATTGTCAAAACTTTATGGGCCACAAGGAACATTTTCTTTTACATCCTATCTATCTGGAGAGCATATTATCTGTTTACAGTCTAACTCGACAAGATTTGTGACATTCGCAGGAAGCAAACTGGTGGGTGTATGTCTTAAATATTCTTTGTTGTAATAGTATCAATTGCTTACAAAGTGCAGAGATTACAAAATAGATTAGAATTTGCTCTGACTTTTAGCAAAAAATTCAACCTTTCAAAGGGATTAAAGGACGTAAACTTAGAATTATGAAGATGAAATGAGGAAAAGACTGTTCTGTTATTTAAGAAGTCAAGATTAAAGAGGCAAGATTAATAACTATAGAGCAATGTTTGTGCTTTGAATGTGAAAGAATCTGATAAAAAAGAACTACTTAGTTCAAAAAGACAAGATTGACTAATGTGAACACTTGACATAAAGATATTCCATACGTTCACTAACTTAGATTAAAAATTTAACATTTTAATTTTTGAAAGATATTTAAATTAAGAATATATTAGCATATTTGGTATTGCCTACTACCAACAAAGCTGGTCTTAATACATTTCATAAACATTGTTTTGAAAACTTTACCTATACACCTCTTCTCCTAGAGCTATTTTTTTTCCCGGTTGACTGTGATAGTGGTAAATAATCAGCTAGATAGAGTTAAGTGAGGCAGGCCAGATTTTATCCTAGATGTACGCTTTGGGAACATGTAGATGACAGAACTGAGAAGAGTTAACAGTATTGAAGTGGGACCTAGTGACTGTAAGAGGGATAAAGCATTAGTTGGTCAAAGTGAACTGCATACCATGAACGTGATTCTGAGGATACACCAGGAGATTTTTATCTGCTATAGATGGAGCTGTATTAATATAGTTTTCCATGATGCATGCACCATGTACAGTTCTGGTCATCCTATTTTGAAAAATGAATGGGTGCAGGTAAAGAGAACATTAATAGCAAAACCATTTTTTTTAGCTTACGAACACAAGTAAAAGAGGAAAATATTGTTCTTTATATCTGCAGGAATAAAGATCACAAAAGGAAGAACATTCTTTACCCAATCTAATTAAAGATTACTGCAGGGAGGTTGGACTAGATGACCTTTAAAGGTCCCTCCCAAGCCAACTCATTCTATGATTCTATGATTCTATAATTCTGTGATTCTATGATTCTATGATCCAATGATTCTATGATTCTTTAGCTCAGCTAAATCTTTAAGTGGTCTTCTCTAAGAACCAGATGCAGAGCTGGTTATCTGAACTGCTTCAAACCAAAGTTAAATAACCTAACAGACAAAGGCAAAGGCTATGAGATGGATTTCTGGATATTCAGTTATCTAAGAGAGCTGAAAGAAGACATGGTCTTCATTTGTGGTTGATGTCTGATTAGACTAAGCTTTTACTGTGGTAATGTCAACTCTAGTATTTCCACACATTTTGTTAAAATATTTTTAATTTCTCTTAGGTAGAATTGGCTTCTAGGAGAACTTTTTTCTATTAGATTTAGTAAAATGAAATCACATTATTTAGTAAAATGATTTGCATAATATTGCAAGTTGCTTTCTTCTCTCTTCTTTCTATGGGTCTATTGCTTGACAGGTTTGAGGCATTTTTCCACAGAATATACAAGAGCTTATAGGACATTGGGAGGTCTTTCATACTGGATGAACCATGTATGGAAAAAGAAAAAAGATACATTATGGACATTTCTGCCTTAATATTTATGATTAAGTGCAAATAATGATTCACCTCGTCTCCTTCCAATCTTTTCTCCCAGCTGCTAGTGGATGAAACCTAGAAATGCACCTATAAAAAGCTTTCTGCAGTACTACTGAAGAATGTAATTTCTGCAGTATCAGGATGGAATGTGAAATACAATGAGCAGTCCTAACTGTGGCCATTTTTTAAACTAGTTTGGACAAAGAACAGAAAACATTTTCATGGTGGTTGAATTGAACACTAGCATAAAATAATGCCCTAACAGTAGTTTAGGTTTTAAATTTGTCTAATTAATTTAAAAATAAAGTTAATAAGTACTTTAAAAATAGCACCTGATTCTAATTTTAGGATGGATTTATTAAAACTATTTTCCTGTAATGAGCTTAAGGGGAAGTTACCCATTATTTATCTTTTCCTAAGGATTTTTGAAAACAGAAAGCACAGTAATGAGGATTTTTTTTCTGTTCACAGCGTATCCATTTGGATATTAGAGTTGGAGAACATTTTTTGGATGAATCTGTTGTTCAAGCCAAAGACAAAGTAAATGAAGTTAACATAAGACTAGAACATCTAATTGAGCAAGTTCATCACATTTCCAAAGAACAAGACTATGAAAGAGTACGTATGTTCCCTAGTGGAAATGTTAAAAATATTGTACATAGGCTTATTGCTTTATGGAGTATTATGAGATTTACTATTCAATTGCAGTGTTATTTTTAACTAACTCACACAAGTCTACTGGTATTTAACCAATGTAGCCTATACTGTGTCACAAAATATTTTTAAGAGGTAACATAAAAACTAATTAATCACTGTGAACTCATGCTTTTAGCAACAGGTGATATCTTAAAGCACGAGTTTCCAAGCGTAGTTTTCCCAATCAGAGTCAGTAACAGCAGGTGGCAGGTACTGTTGCCGGTGATGTTGCCAGCTATTTTTTCCATGCTGGTCTGTGTGCACAAATTTTATTGGAGTGGGTAAGGAAATGAGTCAGTTTATACTTATATATCTCCATACAAGTAGAAATAAAGCCCTCCTTCAAACAAGTGTACCCTCATGTACACTCATTGTCTACACTTTTCTCAGACCGTGTTTGAAAGATGTCAACTAGTTCCTTAAAAAAAAATTTGGTAGAAAAAAGTTCTTGTCTGCAATATAGAATTGACTATAAACCTAAAAAGACTTAAGCCTGTACTAATGCAGGATGTTTAGGACAGTATTTCTTTTGTGAACAAGGAAAAGCTGTGTTTGCCTTTCTGCTTCAGAATGCAGTGTGTCTGTGTCTCAGTTTTGATTTATAAAGATATCACCTTACAGATAAGAATAAACTTTCCTTCTTTATCAACACAAAAAAATGTGTTTGTTCACTGTTATGCAGAAGAAGGACGTCTGTCTAGTTACCTGGATAGAAGCATGAAAAATACAGATGCCAAAAGGTAATAATTGTTCTTTTCTATTTTTTTTAGGAGCGTGAAGAAAAATTTCGGAAGACAAGTGAAGAAACCAACAGCAATATTTTGTGGTGGGCTATTATACAAACGCTAATCCTCATCTCCATTGGATTCTGGCAAATCAAATCTCTCAGAGATTTCTTTATATCTAAGAAGCTTGTTTAGGTCTTAGAAAGTAAATGCACAGACTCAAAACCTGTACACCACGTAACACCTAACACGCAACAAAAGGAATTGTATATAATTCTCAAGATTCTCTCATCTTCTACTCCGATTCTTACTCTAACTCTGGTTTCTCCATCTATATCACAAACTTTGGCATCCGCTTTCATTTTCCTCCTTGAATCCCATCTTTTATCAAGCTTTTCCTGCCTACAACTGTAAAGCTAAATCTAGAAAGAGGACTCAGTGACTAAGGCAGCACTGAAGGTCAGCTCAGGACTGTTAAATCTAAAATATAAATATATAAAAAAATTCCTAATATTTTAAATTTATCTGCATGCTTAGTAATCTAATGTGATACTGCCACAAAATGTTCAGAGTTTCAGACTGGCTATGATTCAGGCAGTAGGCAGAGAAACTACTGTAACCCCTGCAGTGGTGAGTGAGTTTTTGAACTCCACCTATGTATGCCTAACACCTAGCTTTTCCTCAAATATAATTGTGACTGTTCTCTTTTAAAATATTCAGAGTTTTAAGTGACAGTGGAGTTCACCCTTAGGATTATGATCAGTGGTTGCAGCAATTACAACAGACGAGAGAGACCCAGAGAAACAATTTGAAATTGTTTTTACTTCCAGGTAAGCCCCCAATATCAAGCTAAAGAAGTGAGACCAGACCTCTCTCACAGCTGTTTATAAAAATTATGGTCTTTAACAAGTATGTGGAAGTAAAACAAATTACAGGTTTCCTGATATATGCTGAATTTGTGCCTATATATTTCATTTTAAGCTATTCTAACACAAAATTCTTCAGTCTCTTTAAGTACTGGATAATTATTTTTATTTTAATTATTCAGCAACTGTAATATGACTGTCTAAGGAACTGACTGGGTTTTGACTTAATTGTGCATTTCCATTTCACTTATGGCAGCTTGGTTGAATATATCTTTATGTCTTAATTTAGCCAGTTTAAGTACAACTATCAGAGAAGCTACAGTATCATACAATTATGAATGAAAAGCTGTGGTTAAAAATTCAGAAAATTAGCTTGACAAAGCAGAATAGTGTAAGAAGGGGTTGAGGTTCTTATAATGTGACCTATCTCAGCACTTGGTTAACATGTAAAAATATGAAACTTGAAAAAATTTCTAGAGAGCACTCTGATAGCAGAATATTGTGGTTTGGCTTCCTACTTGTCTTTCCAGACCCTTCACTAGTCTAAAGGTAGTGAAAGCTGAAATATCTGTAGGCCAATTATTGTTTTAAAAGCACAGCTTGTTTGCTTGCTTTCTTCTACCTTCTCACCCTTTGTTTTCATTAGCAAGGAAATGGCATTGCCCTTTAAGTGACATTGTCACTTATATTTACAATAGGAGAATGAAAATACAGCTGTGAGTATCTGAGAATCCATAAAGTTGATACAAAGTACAGACAAAAAGCAATGCTCTAGGGACTAAATCTATCAAAATAAAATCTCATAAAGCTACTCACTGAGATGTCCCCTATATTTAAAAATTCGGAGACTTTAGAGTTGTCACTTGAAATGCCCAGTAAACAAGTGTTATTAAATTCACTTTTATAGAGCACTCACAACATGCCTTGTAATAACATCTTTGGCGGTGGAGAAGAAGGGAAGATGTGTTGCAACCCTATGTTATATGAAGTCCAAGAAGATAGTTGAATACAATGTTGCCACAAGGTTGCAGTTCAGACCTTAGCTGATATTTAGTGTAAGGCTTCTAACTACATCTCAATGACAAACATAACGCATCTCAATTACAACACACTTAAACTTTTAAACCAAAAGGACATCCACCATGTCAGGATTTATAAAGGAGCTGATTATGTTCCTCCGTATTATGTCTATACTCAAACCAGCACTGAGACTTAGGTCCTTGACTATAGCTTAAGAGTGCTTCATTCTTCATCTACAATAATAATTAAATATCTTTGCTTTGATGAAATGTTTTCAGTTTCCTTCCAGATTTTTAATTAATTCTACAGAGCAGAAGCTGAATCACATCTCTTTTGGGAAGCACTTTGGGGAGCAGCAGTCTTTGTGAAGTTAAAAGCCAGAGGTTCTGGCTGTGGCTCTGTCATACCCAGAGCTACAGCCTGGGCTCCAAGTAGCTCTGTAGGGGAATTTTCACTGCAAATTTTCCCCAAGGGAAACTACCAAACTCTGTGTTCTTTGGTTTGGTTTATTTTTTTTTTCAGTGTAAGAAATGCAGATCAAAACTCCTTGTTTTGCTCTTTTGCCTCACCGAAAGAGACAACAACAAACCTATGACAGTAAATTTGTCACTTTCCCAGATCCCTGCGTTTAAAAGAGTGAAAATGCACCATTCCTTCCCGCAGTCCTGCTGCCGTGAGGGCAGCCCCTGCAGCACGACCGCCTTGGCAGGGAGCACCGGGCTCCTAGCAAAGCGCCTGCCCGGAGCCCTGGGGGCTGGTCCTGTGCCCGCTTTCAGGGAGGGCAGTGGGAAATCTCTCAGAGAGAGGGCACATGCCCAGTTTGGTAGTGAAAGGCCAGGAAAAAAATTGCGTGTTTCTGGGGTGCGAGGGTCAAAGCGTGGAGCCCTCAGTCACCCTGCCTGGCCCCGGTGAGGGCGGCTGTGGCCACCCCTCGGCTCAGTGCCCGCCTGCGCCTCAGCCTGGAGGGAGGCCTCTGGGCACCGCCCAGCGGCAGCATCTGCCTCAGCCTCCGCTCCCTGCCAGGCCCTCCTGCCCTTCGGCCCCATGGCCGTCCCGGTCTTCTGCAACGCCTGCTTCTGTGAGCCTCGCAGGCCCACCCCGCGCTTCAACCTCACAAGCTGTGGCCATGTTATCTGTGAGATCTGCCTCCAGAAAGGTAATGGCTGCTGCAGGCACGGGCGGCTAGGCCGCGGCTTTGGTGGGTCTGGCGTGTATCCATTCACCGTAACTATCGGCATTTCTGCCTCGCTGTGGAAAAAAGAAAGGCCTGAGCCTTTCTTCTTGTCGAGCGAATGTTGTCGATAAACCGTTTCAGTTCTTGCTACTGATTTTCTTTCAGTAGTAAAAACCACCTGGGTCTGCCTCCAGGTGAATCTGGCTTGGAGAGCAGGACTTAGAGAAAACGTAAGGCTTTGATAAAAACTGAGCCTGGATGCTTGTGATCCACAGTTGTGTTGTAAAAATACCAGATGACCTTCGATTTTGTATAATTTTGTAACAGGTGTGCTTTTTCATGTGAAAGAGCAATTTGTGAAACGTAGGACTTGTTTAGGGCAGGTTTTGCTAATAGCCTTAAGATATTTTAGATCTCAGTATTATCCCTGAAATCTAGAAAATATTCGGTGGCGTTAGGAAGGATTGAAGCGATGTTTTGCAGCTCTTCTGTGCTGTATTCAATTTCTGAGTCATATTCTGGGACTCCTGTGATGTGCTGACATGAAGATCTGTGAGGAGTATGGAAGTTACTTCTCAAAATAAAAAAAAAATAGCAGAAGAATATCAACCTTTTTTTCCCTTTGAGTTCATTCTCAATGCCCTGTGTTTGGTAAGGGCATGCAAAATAAATGATCAATCGGTATTTTAGAATTAAAAACTTTTACTGAAAAGTTTTCACAGGGTTGATGTTGAGGATAGAGGATCATAAAATGCAGCCTCTAAATACAACTTGCAGACTCCTAGAACTTGAACAACAGCTTTCCTTTCTGCCCATAATATTGTTCAGCAGCAATAAACTGAGACATTATCTAAATATTTTTGTTGTGAATTAAATAGTAATGATAGCATCAGGTGTAAAATGTATTTACTTCTTAAAGACACTTATAAACATTGATCCTTAGGATCCTTAGAAAGAAAGCAGACAGTAAAATTATCGGTTATAAATATTGTAGTAATATGCATTTATTAGAAATTTGATAATATGTTTGCAAATAATCAAACATTTAAAAAAGACATTACAGTTTTAAAAAAGATTTGAGGAAGTTTTCACTGGGAAAAATCACAAAGTAACATTTTAATTCCTTGAAATTAGATTTTCATATATTTTATGAAGAGAGACACACTGGGCCTCAATCTAAAAAGTCGTATGTCTGCACTCATTAGTGCACTTAAGCATACATTTAATTAAACAGGCAAGTACTCCTATTTAAATCAACGAAACTAAAAGTCACCTGCATTCAGTGACAGTAATGATATTCATAAAATCATTTACATGAGTGATTATTTATAAGAGTAGGACCTGATGACATTCACATATATTTTCCCTGTGCATCTCTGTGCAATGGTTATAGAATCAAATTCTCTATTCATGTTTATTTGCATTTCTTGTACAACCTTCAGATTCTTTCCATAAGCTCCAAACAAAGGTTTAGGTATCAATTTCTATTAAAAATATGTTCAATATCTATTCAGTTTGATGTATATTTTATATGTGTCTTTACCTTACAGGCAAAAAAGATGAATGTTTGATCTGTAAAACCTCTTGTCGTACATTAGTCCTTTCAAAACAGGTAAAGGAAGCTTTAGTATTTTTGTATTGCACTAATCTGTAGTTTGATTAACAGTTAAATTATCTGCATTACAAAATACTTTCTTTTTGTTTGCCAACTACGACATGAGTGTTTACTGTTGATAGGTTGATAGAATTAAATACTTATGCACTAAGTAACTTTTAGTTTTATGAATTCCTTCAAATAAAAGCCTATGGAAACTTTTTAGGTTTTCATTCTCTAATGGACTATAAATCACTCCGACCTTTTCAAGAAACGTGACTGGCTACTGTGTAAAATCAGTGTCTACTTCCAAAATACAGAAAAAATCTATTGATTTTGGCATTGGTACATCAAAAATGAACTGTAATGAATTATTTCATGTAATGGACTGAATCAAAAATCTATATGGTGGTGCACCAACATTTTAAAGTGTATTGGGTTATTTTCCATGTTTTCTCTTAAGCTTAACCATATTCCTCATGGCCATGTGGTTAGGAGAGGATCTGAAATATTGTTGGGAATTCTTGTTATTTGCTAGAGAATGAACAGGTTTTAATTCCCTTTCTTGAGAAATCATTAGAAAGATTTAATTTTCCCCTTTCTCCCTTGAACCATCTTCTCCTTAGCTGATTTCTGAAATGTGAAAACATATGTTCCGGGATTGATGCCTACTTATGAGACAATCCTACCTTCCAATGACAGAAGAAAAATACTCAAGGCATTCAATACAACTGACACATGATGTGCTATAAGGCTATAAGGCAATCACATATATGAAACAGAATGGAATTTGGGACTAACCCTGAAGAGGTGACCTTCAAGGAGGTCATGATTTCTCTAGATAGGTTTAAAACTGAGCTGATCTACATCTAAATACAGAAATCTTTGCCTCTACATACTGTGTATAAAAAAAAGTAAACCCCTCTTACGCTATATTTCATATTCTTAAATATAGAATCTTGCAGAACTGAAAAAAGATCAGGAAGACAAGGCTGCAATCTCTAGATAGGTTTAAAACTGAGCTGATCTACATCTAAATACAGAAATCTTTGCCTCTACATACTGTGTATAAAAAAAAGTAAACCCCTCTTACGCTATATTTCATATTCTTAAATATAGAATATAGAATATAGGCTGCAAAAAGTTAAAAATTGCAGCAAAACAACTGAAGGCAAATATAATCTGAAGGAATAATACAGGCAGTAATCAAATTAATAAAAAAAGCAAAAAAACCCCTCATAAAACTTCTAAAAGAGCTATTTGAATAAGCTTTCAATATCAGCATACCTTTGCTGTAAGTTTTGTTATTAATGTAAGGCACGGAATAATTTAGAATGTCTGGGACCTCTGGAGATCATCTTGTCCAACACCTTGCTCAAAATAAAGCTAATTTTGAAGTTAGGTCAGTCTTAGATCGCAGCATTTCAACATACCTTCGTAATCTATTTCGAAAATAGAGAAAGACTTTAAAAATAAAATGTTTGGGATATGAAGAAAGATATAGATGTTTTATTAGAACCTGCCACTGCTCTGTAGGACTGGAAGGAAGTAAATTACCATATTCTTTCCAAAAGCCATTCACGATGATTGCTTAGCCTTGATTAAGAACAGATAAAATGATTGGAATGATAATTAAAGGTGAATATAAAAAAGCCATGGCTCTATAATTCAGGAACCCTAGTGCAAATATACCTGGTAACCTTTATGAGCTTGATGCTATGGAAGAATTTGCAATGAGTGGGAGGTTTTATAAATGTGTTAAAACTCCTCATTAAATTGCATAGTGGGGCAATCAACATTTTCACATTAAATATTCTCATCTTTACAGTAATGCATGCTTGTCACCTTTATATCTTCCTTCTACGTCTTATGATCTCTTCTTGCTTTTTCCCAGAGGATGGTTAAGTGTTATGATAAATCAGAATCTCACTGTTCATTATTTCAAAATATCGTATTAACGTCTGCTACTCCTCCATGCAACAGATAGAATATAAACAGTGTTCTGCAAAGCTTTATTTTAACAAGTTTTTACATCAGCAACAAAGCTGCTTGGTTTTTATTTCTTTTCGAATCTGGTAGGTGCTTAAACTAAGTTCATGGCTTTGTTAGGACCCCAAATATGTTTATTATCTTGTTTATATTTTCTTTATTTAAATACCACAGACTGTGCTGTCTATCTGCTTTTCTCTTTCTCAGTCTGCCAATGAACCTTCTGGAAATTTTTGAACCTTTCGGCTAATGTAAACCAAATTCGAAAGCGCCAAAGTCTCAAGTGTAATTAATTTCCTCCTGTGAGTTTTATAAAAAAAAAATAACTGTATCTGGGCAAAGAAAGAATGAGCAATTTAGTTTCCCATGGGGGGAGAAATGCAGGTGAGGTCTGTCAGGCATCAGGTCTGCATTTGGGAGCCACGTGCAGTTCTGCAGTAACCAAGGAGGGCACGTCCCGCTTGCTCGGGTGAATTGCTATTTGGGACATCAAAGTAGATGGTGTCAGAATACAGGGAACAAAAGATATAAACCTGTTGCAAATCCAGGTTATTAATTTGGCTCCCCATGTAATTATTCTTCATACACAGGAGACTCAATTCCCTCTTACTATTAAAAATACATAAGCATACATGGAAAATAGGTTTGATAAATACAGCTTTTATTCAGTCTTGCATATCTGACTTTATACCAGTGTCATACTGTTTGCGGAGTAGGTAACAATTTTATCTATATGTTTGTGCATTTCCTAATGAAGAAAGGCCTAAATCATTTTGATTTCAGTGCAATATTTTTAATTTAAGTCGTAACCCTTCTTATTTTCTTAGTAGCCTAGAAAACTGTTGCTTCATTCACAGGTGGCACAGTTCTTATTTCTTTCAGTAATTGACCTTTCAATAATTTTAAAATATTTTTTTTTTTTTGAGATTCTTTATTACTTCTGGGATTAATTTACATTTTACCTGCGACAGCCCAGTTCTTTTTGACTGGATTTTGAAAAGTAGTTCCTTACATGAAGGTTACCTTTTTTCTGGAACAATCCTCTTTTATCATCTAAGTAGGCTTTTGATTTTTTATTCAACTTTTAGCTAGTCGTAAATCTAGCTTCTGTTATACAATCACAACGTATCAAAGAGAAGCTTCCGGTTTACAGGTAGATTTTAGTTCATTTTCTGTTTGCTAGATACCTCATTTTAAAAAATGATGATGAGAAACATCCATGTGGATGGTGAGAACTAAAAATGTTTTGAAAAGGGACTGCCAGAAATCTGGCTGTTAGTCTGAAGGCAATGCCACTCTCAAGAGACCATAACATTTTCCTAGAAAGTCCTCTAGAAATTGTTATTGTGTTAGTTACAATACATGGATATGTGTGTAATATATTTAAGCAAAAGCACAAAGCCTTTCAGATGGTTAATAGAGGCATTAAATAAAACTGTACCATCCTACTTCTGATCTGTGCAGTTTTTTCCTTACATCAATCAATTTAAAGAAGACTTCACAAAATGCTTTAATCGATATAACTTGCAAATAAAGATGCTAACCTTGGTATACTTTCTTTTCTTGGTAGACGAGTCCTGATATTCAATCACTGTTCATGGGAATAGATGTGTTATGCAAGAAATATTCAAAAGAAATAACACAGGTGAATCTGCCTTGAAACTTTTTAACTCTATAAAATAGTTGCCATCTTCTACTATTTTTTATATAAATGGGAAAAATACATGAGTAAATGCTTGAAAATGAACGTATGCCTGTTACTGTCTTTAATTCCTTAATTCCACAGTTTTGAAGTTCTCAGGAAAGCACAAATTATTCATCACGGTCAGTCCCTATGTTTTCAAACTCCCTCCGAGGACCACTAGTCTGCTTATTTTAATGGTGTAAAATCACTTTCAATGCCATGCAATGAAAAATAAGATCTGCCAGAAGCTTAAACATGCCCAGATACTGTGCCTTAATTAGAGCAGTAAAAAGTTACATAGCGAAAACGTGAGCCACTACAGTCTTGTGCTGAATGCACTCTCTCTCTCAAAAAAAAAAACAAACCGACAAAAAACACAGGTCTACTTTCCTTCAGAGAGATGCAATAAATGATTCCGAGGTGAATTTCCTCCCTATTGTGAACTCCAGGCAGGATCCCTTCCTCCAGACTTAGTTTCCAGTACAGACCTTTAGTAGATGTCTGGGTTAAATGAATATATAAACTCCCGTTGCCTCCTCATTTTCTGTATCTCTTCACCTTGGCTTTGGGACTTGTCCTTGTCCTTGTTCCTCTTACTGAGCATTTCAGTCACAGTTTCAACCACTCTAGGTTGAACTGTAGTAGCTGACTCTCCCTGAACCCACTTGGAACCTTCATCGTATATTCTCATATCCCTTGGACTGGTACTTGTTTGACCTTGCGGTGAGTTTCCTGATCCAGAAGAAAAGTAACCCAGGGACCATCACCCTCTTTCTTCAATGGTGATTATGGATTCACATTTGCTCTACTCTGTGCTTCACAAACTTCTCCAAAGCTGACCATGGTCCCTTTTCTCAGCATTTTGCCTCCTAAGATGCATGTGTGACATAAGGTAAACAAGAAGCCTTCTCCTATCCTTCCATGCACACTTTTCAACAGCATGTACAGTGACCAGCAGTTATTCTGTAAACTTAACAAATCCAGACAGCTACACCACCAATCCCAAGTGAATACAAACTTCTGTGATGTGTCAAAGAAAGGAAAAAGAGGACACAATCTGAAAAGACTGAGGTGGGTTTTCCATACCCCAATAACCTATGGGAAACAGGTTGAAGTGTAATTAAGGCATTAAGGTATGTTCAGAACTTCTACCAGCATCAAAAGACATAAGAGCAGCTTGTGCTCTGTTAGGGCAAAGGTTTGACTAATCTAAAATCCTGTCACAACAGCAGGTGCTTAGGGAAGTGAATGGAGCAAGGCTGGCACATAATAATGTGTCTTCAGAATATACTCCTAGCTTTCAACAGTGTGTGGCACATGGACTTCTCAAGGTGAGGTTCGTGCCTTTGCACTCAAAAGCTTTGAGGGGATATTTTCTCCCATGGAATTGTCAAGTTTTTTTCTGAATATTTAGAATCTACCCCACACCATGGAAGGGAGGTCCGCAGATTTAATACACTGTGATGATTACCTTTGCCAGGTTTTAATCTGCTACGTGCTAGTTTCATCTGATAGTCTTGAGGGGTATAGTTTTGATACACTTGAGATACTTTCTAGAGGAAAAACTACATTCCTGTGCACTCCATCTGTGCAAATCTTTAGTTTTGGACTGCTAATACATCCCTTCTTCAACTGTCTTTTTTTAGCCATGAAGATTTGTGATCTATGTGATCATTCTTTTAGCGATGCTCTTAAACACCTCTGATTAATTTGAACTATTTCCAGACCTACTGTATCCTACTATATCCTGTCTTCAGATGCTAAGAAGACTCAGGATACAGTGACATACTTTTTTTTTTAGTGAAATAGATGTTCCATATTCTGTTCAGTTTTTAACCACTTCTAAGATGTGATTTGCTTTTTTAACTGTTACTGAGCACTGGATTAATGTTTTCACAGATTTCTCCTTTATAGACCCAACATCTCTTTTCTGAGTGGTGAGAGGCAGCTCAGAACCATTACTTTCTCAGTGGCTGTCTCTTGCATCTGTTCTTCTGAAGAGACTTCTGTCTTTTCAGAATGTTTCTTCTCAGTTGGGTTTTCTGATGGTTTTGTTACACATGAGAAGATTTATTAGTAAGTTATTACCTGTTGTAATTTGTTCCTCAAGCTCTCATCTTGCCTACCATGTGTGGTTTTACTTTTACTCTCATGGTTTATGATCCTTGTTTGGACCCAAGAAGTGCCTACACACCACTAGACAGTGTGTCTAACAATTATTTCTTAATTAACAGGAAATTTTTACAGGGCAAGTTATAATTGCCAGTAAGACACATTACTTTTTATGTTGCCATTAATTTTATGTGTTTGCTTAGCACTAATGAATAAGAAACACCACAGCTAAATTGGCTTTCCAATGCCTTTACCTCATTATTGAACACAGTGTTACAATATAAATTCAGTGAAATAAATCTACCAACTCTAGGATAGGTCGTACTAGATCAAGCAAACTTTATAAGACTTTATCAGTAATAGTATCTTAGAATGTTTTCTGGGGGAAGATTTAAAGAAGATACATTAAATGTTTATTAAAATACAGAAAAAATGAATACTGTGAAGTAGGTCTCAATTCCTTTTTTGCTTATGTGGCATAAATGTAATTAGGTGAAACTTACAGATATAACTGTATTTATTTTTAGATTTCTGAATTTCAAGAAAGACATCGTAAACATTTATTAGCATACCAAAGACAAAAGGTAACTCTAATTATGGTGTGGGGTTTTTTTGTTGCTTGGGTTTGCAATGTTACTTTAGTTTATTTTTAGAAAATATATTCACCTTACAACAATTTGTCAAGATTGCCTCATTTTTGTTATTACAAATATCAGGTTTTAATTACTTAAAATCTGTGAGAATTTTATTAATTTATTTAATAAAACAGATTTTAGTTGTGAAGTGACTGAGATTAAATGGACAGTCAAATGACAGGGAGAGAAGAAACCAACTCACTGCCTGGAGGAGAAAGTGGGAGAGGCGGGGAGAGGTTGGTACTCAGAGGAAAAGCCTAGAGGGAAGGAAGACTAAGGCTGACAAACTAAAGAGAAGCTTGAGCAATGGAGGGCAAGGGCTAGTATCCTGAATCAGGGAGAACTCTGTTGAAAGGGAAATAGATTTAATTACTCTGTAGAAACCAGTACTGTATGTGTGAGTTTGTCTCTTCCTCTGTAGATAGGAAAGACAATTTCTTTTTCATTACTTAGCTGCTTCTGAATATCTGACAAAATAGTTGGCTCTTCCATTCATTTCTAAGGACGTGTCCCAACTGGGCAGCACTGGTGAATCAACCCCTCAGTAGGCACCTTATGTATGAAATAACAGAGGCAAACTCATAGAGCTGGCCAGTTGGCCGTTTTGTGTGTGAGGAGTGCAACTGATGCGGTTCCCATGGATAGAAGAGCTCGGAAACTCGAGTGTCTGTGGCCCATTCGCCCCTCTTTTCAAGGGCTGCATTTTGGGATCTGGCTTAGTGTACTGTGCAGTGGTTAGTTCTTCCAAGGTCCTGTCCTGCTTTCAAAACCAGGCCATGCAATCTGTATTGTAGTGTAATTGTATTGACTCTGCGGGGTAAGACTGAAACCTGCTGGCAAAGTAAAACAGAACTTTTAACATAATTTTGTATAAATAGAAATCTTATCTCCAAAGAATCTGTACAGAGTTTTAATACTTTTTGACGGTAAGTTATTTACTGTTGAGATATTAATTTAACGGTTGTTAAATTAATCGTCCTCAGGGACGCTGCTTGACCTGAGGAAGGTGTTTAGGTGACAGTGTACAGAAACAGCTGTAGATTTAGTTGTTTGCTATTCCAGTGGCACACTAATTTGGGTGATTTTGTTGTTGTTTTATCCATTCCACGTATCTGTCAGTATTTTAAAATCGCTTGCAGTGGATCAGGGTCTGAAGAGTCTGGTTGTCTTACATACCCTATGTGCAGCTATGGATAGCACTGGTGAGGCTGTTTTGATGGAGAAATGGTTTGACAGTGAGACTGAGGTGAGCAAGAGAGAGAAGAGTTACCCTGTGCATCTCCTTCCTGTGAGTTGCAGTTAGTAGTGCTGCCTTTTTCAGGGCTACTGGGAGGGAGCCTGAAAGAGCTGGGGAAGGCTAGATCACAGCTGGCAGAGCCACACAGGAGGAGAGAATGGGAGTAGATGCTCAGACTTGGGTTTATAATCTCCATTTGAGTCTTCCTGCCACTGGCTTTGTGATGAAGGTGAGCAGGAAAAGGATGGAGCAAAGAGTGATTTAAAGTATAAACAGTTTGGCTAATGGCAATGGCCCCCGAGGAGGTGAGGAAGCACAGATCTACCCCTGGAATCAAGTGCTTCTTTCTGCCACTCTGCAGGTCTTGGCCTTTGGGAAGGGCAGAGTACTGCATAAGGAAATTCCCAGCTGGATTCTCATGCTTGGCTGTTTTGCTTGTGGTCCCTTTCCCACTTTATCCTTGTCACTATCAACCAGCCACTCTCACAACCTTGATAAAAGCTTCTTTGTTGCTGTTCCTGTGAGCTGTACAGATACTAGGGTGCAGATGATGGTGTGTGGTGTGGGCACTTCACTTGCCCAGCAAGTCTAGACCCCATGTTGTGCTAGGATGTGAAGATACTGAAAACCAAATAGTCACCTTCTTTAAGGCATTTTGGCCTTAAAATGATCCAGTCCTACAGAGTGACAGGGTAAAGGACACTGTTCCTGACACCTGTACTGGTCACTATCTTAGTTAAACCTCTCTTTAGGAAAAAGAAAGAAAAAACCACAAAAAATTAGATCTTATATAAATTGGTTTTTGTCTTTAATCACAGAGTTACATGTGTGCAAAAAGAGCATAATATCTCCCACAAACAATATGATTTCATAAGGGTACATCAAGTAATGTTATTAAAGAATTCTAATGGTACTGTGAGGAGAAGCATGAAAAGTTAACAGGAAGATTAATTTGTCTTCAAATCAAAATATGAATTGTGTGAAATAATGAAGGGCTCGGGTCACACAATGGAAATTAAGGATAAAATGCAGATGAAGTATTGAGATTATTGAGTAAATTTCTACATCCTTCGTAACGATAATGTATGGTCAGATAGTGAAAGACTATAAAAAATACACATAATAGAGAGTTGGTCTGAAGTTCTTGGCCTTAAAGTTATTCAATTTTGCAAACTCATAACATTCTTTAACAGATATTTTTGGTTATGTCTGTAACATAATTGGAAACACTTTTCACATAAGCTTGTTACAAATAGATACCGGAAAGAATTGAATACATTTTGATTCTGAAATGAGAAATGTGGGAACATGACATTTGGTATTTTGTACAATTGTGCTATCTTTTCCAGAATATTCCATAATAAATGCAACAAAATTTTTAGATCAGATATGGAAAAGAAGAAGAAAAATAAAACTATTTTTAAGCACTTTTTCTGTATTCATTTGTCCAACACTACCAGCACACTTAGCAAAAGATAATCAAACAAGTTTGTAACTGCCAAAATGAAGCTGTTTCCATGGATCCATGGAACAGCTGTAGTCTTACTGCAATAATTCTGGAATAGCAATGATCTCTAAGATTAAAACCAATAGAAAAAAGCCTTTCAACACTTTAGAATACAAATTGTATTCAAATGAAGTCATGTATGTCATATATCTCACAGACAGTAAAGTTGGAAGAATCTCTCAAGAAAGTAACAGAACAACTGCATCAGTTACAACGGTAAGAGGGTTAGTGCAGCAAAGGTAAATGAGAAATAGTCTCTGTAGTCAGACAACAGTAATTTAATTGATGAAACAATAAAAAGTCATGCTTTTTTTTTGTCTTTCTCAGATATTGTGTGTATAAACAGAAGCAGCATATTTCTTCAGAAATAAGTAAACAGTGATTTCTGTCATCAGGTCCATTTTCTTCACATTAATCAAGCTTGTCAGAAAGGAATTCTTTTGTTTCTACATTCAACTCAATAGTTACTATAAAAATGATCTTATAATGATCTCTATCATATAGATACCCATTTTTAAAATTTTCTTTGAATCTACGTGGACTTTTTTCCCAGCGGGCTTTGGAACACCAGCCTGCAAAGTACTGTGATATCTTTCTTAGTATCTAGCCAATTTGCAATCTTATTGGAGTTTTGTAATATGGTTTCACAAACTATGGGCTGCCCCTAAGTCATCAGGGGGTACACTAAAATAACTCAGTTGCAAATCTAAACTGAAGTGGACATCACTAACATTTCTGCACTATCTTCACTCTTTTTTGTTGTTGTTTCCCTTTTAACATTATTTATGCTATACTTGCCGGAATTAATTGCTCCTATCTCTGTTTCAAAATCTATGTGACCTATACAGTACTCTAAATTGAATTAATGCAGAAAAAATGTACTATCTTACTGCTGTTTAAA
This sequence comes from Apaloderma vittatum, assembly GCF_000703405.1. Lineage (NCBI taxonomy): Eukaryota > Metazoa > Chordata > Aves > Trogoniformes > Trogonidae > Apaloderma > Apaloderma vittatum. The sequence continues at coordinate 35,726 of NW_009715342.1, read as the reverse complement.
AAAGTCTCCTTACCAGAACATAAAACAAAACACAAACGATACCAGATTCATCTACTGTGATCCACCTATGGTGAAATTATTACATTTTCCATATAACATTTGTTTCTATGTCCACTTTTATCATTTTCTAAGACCACTGGCAAAAAAAAATCTACTGACTTGGTCTGTTTTTTCCTCTTAGTGAATATGGGTATTAAGACTGCTTAGTGTATAGTTATAGTGTACTTCTCCCTGTAGATCCATCTTCTTCAGGGAAGCCCTTCATGAACACGACTTTATTAATATCAGTGATCAGGGATGCTGAAATCCTAATAAGCCCATTCATGAAACCAGAAATTTAATTACAAGATTTTGTTGATCTTTATTCCTTTTCTGTGTTTCTTCAGTATGTGCTTTCTTTTGACTCGTAGCACATATAATATCGTATTATGCTCTCTTATGCTGCTGGATGTAACATAACTGAAAGAAAAACAATGTAAAGGAAACTATGTACTTGGTGGCTTGTTGTAGTCTATATATTTTCATCCACTGCCTCCTTTCTCTTGTTGCATCTCAGACAAATAGCATCTTGGTTATACCAAATACAGAGTTCTTACTGAGTTTCAGGTTTTTCAGAGTTCTGTCAAGACAATGTGACCTCGGCCTTCTTCTTTCATGCCCAATTTGTCCCATTTTTTTGGGAAATATATACATTGAAATGAAGACTTCTTGCTCACTTGTAGTTAATATTTGTATTTTAACATCTGTTGTTCCATAAACTACTTTGTCATAATGTTATTCTAAATTGATATTGCTGGGCGTATGATGACTGATACAGATGTTATGATAAAGAGAAGTTAATATTTTATCTAATATATCGCTATTTTGTTTCATGGCAAATAACATCATGTTTAAGCCAGTTCTTGATGGATAAACTGCTTTGATTTTAGACTTTAATGACCAGCTAGACAAATGAACTAACCAAACCAGCTTTCAATTTATATCTGTTATTTCTTCTATTTCCTCTGTAGCATGAAACCTCCTGAAAAAACTACACAACTACCATTTTCCAGTACAAATAGAAATCCATTTTCCGGTAAGGAGTGTTGGTTTAAGATGCTAAGTATGGAATACATATCACTGGAAATATGTTCTAATAATGTTCTAATATTAAATTTATTAATGTCTTTAGTTTCTTCAAGAAACCAGAATGGTTATTCTTCATGTTCTCTTCATCCTAGTCATCCTTCCACTTCGGAAATGTATGTACAAATCTGTTAATTCTCAGTGAAAATCTTGACAGTGACAACATGCTGATATTTTATACACAAAACCATTTTTTTATTTGTAGTGAGTTTACAATGAGTATATTTTCTGAATTTGTGCCTTGTTTCTGCAAACTGTGCAGATATAAAATAACTGAGGATAGTCTTATCTATTCAAGTACATATTGTAGATGTTGCCTAAAATGCGATGCTCCTTCTAAAGAGATGTTCTAAAGAGACAGACAGACAGATAGTTGAACATACAGCTTGCCTAAGCTATACCTATTACTGTCACTTCATTTTTTATAAAAATTTTGAAATGCCCTTGTTACAGAAACAAGTGACAAATGTATAAATATGTGTATTTATTCTGACTAAAATACAAGAATAATGATGCTAATCATAAAATAACTTTCTCTGTAATTGACAAGACTAAAGCTCAGAATCAATTATAAGATTTTTTCTTACTGCTAGTGGGTTTGGGAACAAGTCCTAAATACTCATATGTGTTACACATTATCTATTCTATTTTTCTATTGTTAGTCAAATTTAATATGAAAAAATATAGCATAGTTTTAGTTGTTAAAATAATTGTGTTGTTTTTATTACAATGTAATACTTAATTGACCTTTGTAAGAATGGAGTCAATGGAGATTGATCCTGTACCTTCACCAATGAGGAAAGTAAGTAGGGTTGGTTTTTTTTAATACATGTTTGTATATATGTAAATGCTTTTGATTTCTCCTACTCTGTTAATACTGCAAAAAACAAGATTCCTCCCCGATCCATGCCCCCATTCAAAATAATTCTTGCGTACCTGTTGACTTCAGATATGCCTGATGCTTAGTAGAAGTCAGATGTTCCCTAAAGAAGAAATAAATAAATTTCTGGATTTATATTCTCCATATGTGATATAAAGGCTTTTAAACTTCTGATGCTAAGTTAAATGGCAAATTCTTGAAATCTCAGTACATTTATATTATAAATTGCTGTATCTGTTTCCTAAACAAACATTACCAATACATGAAACAGAGAGCTACGTTTAAATCTAAATTCTAATATATTAAGGACTGAAAATATATGAAAGATCTCCACCTTCACTAGATCTCATGCAGCTGTCTGCAGTGCAGATCTATTGCAGCATCCCCGGGTTTCCTTTATAACCCATAGGCTGATTATTTTGACAGGCCTGTGTCCATAGGTATAACCTAAGGATTAATATGTGTGATTCATCTCATTCTAAAGGAAACCCAATAGTTTCATTCCTGTTTGTCTTCCTTGACCATAAAGGGAGTTTCAGGGGATCAGGCTGGATATAAATGCTGTCATTGCAGTTACCAGAAGTGAACCACTTGGCACTCTTCACATCACACTGATTTTCAAAACATTCCTGAAATTTCGTTTTGCATGGATAAAAGTTGTTTGGTTTTGTTTTGTTTGTTGGATTTGTGGTTTTTTTTTCACAACGCAAATCAAGCCAGTCATTATCTTTCAACTTTCATAGATAACTTACTTTGTTGTTTGACCTTATGATGTTGTTTCTGTCTATGCCCAGGGGCATCAGCATGTGTATAGTGTCTTCACATGTTAAGAAATAATTAGGTGCAAAGTCAATGATATTTGAGTCGGGAATTTCAAGCTTTGAATGAAAACTGTAAGATGAGAATGAAGGCAGGATGTTTTCACTGTGTTAGTATTTTGGTTAAGAGAGGTAAGATCCAGGAGCAAATGCTAGCTTAAGAATGGAGTATCAGCACAGAAACTTATATAAGTGTCTGATACTTTCTCATCTGAATGTGACAGAGATGACTTCTTGGAATAAAACTAAAATACATATACTTTTACTGTAGATCTCTAAAAAGTAGTAACTTAATTCTGAAGTTTTGAATTTTAGTGCTATGATCAAAGCTGGCAGCAGGGAGCACAGACTTTATAGACCTCAAAACTGTAACACTTGCTTAAAATACCTTAATAATTAGCATCCTTATTGCACTGTAATTATTACCTTGCCATTCATTTAGCCTGAAACACCAACTGGTCCAACAAGATTATCATTAATAACTCCACCACAGGATGGACGCATGGGTGAGTAAAAATAAAGTTTGTAACCGGATCGCATTTGTACTATGTTCAGAGGTTTAGTAAATTAAAAACACACACATTAGCAATTTACTGAGCAAACCTGAATTGTGTTGAGGTATTAGGAACTAACCTTGTAGACATCAATCCAACAGACTGGAAATAGTTAAAAATGAAGAAAGAAGTAAGTCTTCCTAGTACTGACCTGCTCTGTTCTGTGAATAATTACTTGTAACCAGAATGATTGTTGTTGAGCAATCTTAGTCAACAGTTGCAACAAAAAGGCTGTAATGATGTGTGTGGTTGAATAGCCATACTTGCAATGTATGTTGTTGACCCTCTATTAACCTTCGTAGTTATATTTGTTTATAGTTACCAGAGATTAACATTGTCCATAATGTCATGTTAAAAATCACATGAGAAAAGGGGAAGAACTAAATGTAAGCTACAAAATGATTTTGTAACAAAAGCAAAGTAATCAAGGTGAGATCAAGAATTTCTTCGAAAAGGTTATTTTTTTGTCTTTTTCCACCATATCACCGTAATAGGGTATAAGACATTTAAGTAGCCTGTACTTCCTTTCATTCCTGGGCAATTTCAGAGCTTGGGTAATGCTCTGTTCACGACATGAATAAGAGCCTACTGAAATCAGTGCAGTATCCTTGAGTCCTGTTTGTTTATGAGGAGTTTCTGTTATAGAAGAGCCCACGGAGACCCTCCTGC